>NW_025745967.1:60000-62500 GCF_021184085.1 Oncorhynchus gorbuscha | reverse complement strand
GATGGATGGTTTAGCTCCGCCCATGTCTTCAGCTATTGGATGATGGCATTGTGACACAAGACACACATTAAATACCTATCATTATACTGTAGAGGATAGACCTCCTCAGTAGGAAATACACATTAAATACCTATCATTATACTGTAGAGAATAGACCTCCTCAGTAGGAAATACACATTAAATACCTATCATTATACTGTAGAGAATAGACCTCCTCAGTAGGAAATACACATTAAATACCTATCATTATACTGTAGAGAATAGACCTCCTCAGTAGGAAATACACATTAAATACCTATCATTATACTGTAGAGAATAGACCTCCTCAGTAGGAAATACACATTAAATACCTATCATTATACTGTAGAGAATAGACCTCCTCAGTAGGAAATACACATTAAATACCTATCATTATACTGTAGAGAATAGACCTCCTCAGTAGGAAATACACATTAAATACCTATCATTATACTGTAGAGAATAGACCTCCTCAGTAGGAAATACACATTAAATACCTATCATTATACTGTAGAGAATAGACCTCCTCAGTAGGAAATACACATTAAATACCTATCATTATACTGTAGAGAATAGACCTCCTCAGTAGGAAATACACATTAAATACCTATCATTATACTGTAGAGAATAGACCTCCTCAGTAGGAAATACACATTAAATACCTATCATTATACTGTAGAGAATAGACCTCCTCAGTAGGAAATACACATTAAATACCTATCATTATACTGTAGAGAATAGACCTCCTCAGTAGGAAATACACATTAAATACCTATCATTATACTGTAGAGAATAGACCTCCTCAGTAGGAAATACACATTAAATACCTATCATTATACTGTAGAGAATAGAATAGAAATACCTCCTCATTATACTGTAGAGGAAATACACATTAAATACCTATCATTATACTGTAGAGAATAGACCTCCTCAGTAGGAAATACACATTAAATACCTATCATTATACTGTAGAGAATAGACCTCCTCAGTAGGAAATACACATTAAATACTCATTATACTGTAGAGAATAGACCTCCTCAGTAGGAAATACACATTAAATACCTATCATTATACTGTAGAGGATAGACCTCCTCAGTAGGAAATACACATTAAATACCTATCATTATACTGTAGAGAATAGATCTCCTCAGTAGGAAATACACATTAAATACCTATCATTATACTGTAGAGAATAGACCTCCTCAGTAGGAAATACACATTAAATACCTATCATTATACTGTAGAGAATAGACCTCCTCAGTAGGAAATACACATTAAATACCTATCATTATACTGTAGAGAATAGACCTCCTCAGTAGGAAATACACATTAAATACCTATCATTATACTGTAGAGAATAGACCTCCTCAGTAGGAAATACATATGTTTGATTCGTTTGTTGATATGTTTTACAGAATTACGTTTTTTCCAAATCGTAAATTCTTCAGAAGTTCAGATACTCAAGATGAAACATAATAGGCCCATCGACCCAATGATGTCGACAACAATGTAGACTATTTTTTACAACGTCATTTATTGAAGTCTTCAACTTATTTCACTTCACAGATTTTATTGAAATAAATAATATAATTTTGAGAAAAATATATATTACAACTCCTATCCCACCATGAGCAATGTGAATATCATTCAAAATGAGGTTTGGTTTCTTCTGTTTAGGCTGTACAACCCTAGCCTGGAGTCGCTTTGTACCATCATGCCACTTTCTGACACTACTGGTTATGTTTGGCATTTGACACAGAGTACAAAGGGTGGAATATCAGCACAAACAGACTGGTACCCAGGCTAGTACAATCCTCTAGCAGAGACCTATCAATAGTAAATCATTATAATCATTATATAAGTAAGAGGAGGAGGGTGGTTTAGGAGGAGGATGAATAGGAGGGTGGTTTAGGAGGAGGATGAAGAGGAGGGTGGTTTAGGAGGAGGATGAAGAGGAGGGTGGTTTAGGAGGAGGATGAAGAGGAGGGTGGTTTAGGAGGAGGATGAAGAGGAGGGTGGTTTAGGAGGAGGATGAAGAGGAGGGTGGTTTAGGAGGAGGATGAAGAGGAGGGTGGTTTTGGTATGAATGTTGTTACAATGTGGGCATCATCACTCCCACCACCACAGTCATGGACAGCATGAACACCACCCAATGGCTGTGTACCCACTGGCAGCCTATCCCCTTTGTAGTGCACTCCTTCTGACCAGAGCCCTGGGGGCCGGGACCACGGTAGTGCACCACTTCAGGGCCTCTGTGTATTGCAGCAGCAGCAGCAGCAGCAGCGTGGGCCCCAGAGCAAGGCTAATGCTGACATGCTAGGTGTCTTTTTTAGAACAGAACCCCTATCACGATTAGCATTAACCTTGACCTGGGAAGCTATTCCGACCTGGGACTGGAGCTGAGCTGGGAATCTCCAGTCCACTGCTGGGAAGCAGAGCGGCTACAGTACTGAGAACGACCTGGAGGGGGAGACAAAGACAC
>NW_025745967.1:50000-57500 GCF_021184085.1 Oncorhynchus gorbuscha | reverse complement strand
AAATTTACCCCCTGTGAATATAAAGGTGGATTGAAACAATGCCTGACAATTACATTGATGGAAGCAACAATAGATTAACAATCTATATATTACAAATAAATATATTTTAAAAATATAATAAACAAAAATAAATCAAGTACAAAAAAAATAGTCAAAATATAAAATTTCAACAATGATCTTTTCCATATGAGAAAGATGCCAATGATTTCTGTCAGTTGGTGTGGTGTGTCACCCAGGGGGTTTCAGAGTGACAGGTTGAGTCAGAGCCTCCCCTCTAAATGACTGTATACTCTACCATCTACACTATCTACAATCTATACCATCTCCCTCAACCAGATGTTGTCATGACAACCCAGCTACCATCTATTGTTTTATCGATGGTAACCCTGGTAACCCTCGTCCTCTCATAACGTTACTCGCTGAAGGACCACACCTGCCTGAAGACCCAGTGTCCTACCTTCACCCCACACCTGCCTGAAGACCCAGTGTCCTACCTTCACCCCACACCTGCCTGAAGACCCAGTGTCTCACCTTCACCCCACACCTGCCTGAAGACCCAGTGTCTCACCTTCACCCCACACCTGCCTGAAGACCCAGTGTCTCACCTTCACCCCACACCTACCTGAAGACCCAGTGTCCTACCTTCACCTCACACCTGCCTGAAGACCCAGTGTCTCACCTTCACCCCACACCTGCCTGAAGACCCAGTGTCTCACCTTCACCCCACACCTACCTGAAGACCCAGTGTCCTACCTTCACCTCACACCTGCCTGAAGACCCAGTGTCCTACCTTCACCCCACACCTGCCTGAAGACCCAGTGTCCTACCTTCACCCCACACCTGCCTGAAGACCCAGTGTCTCACCTTCACCCCACACCTGCCTGAAGACCCAGTGTCTCACCTTCACCCCACACCTGCCTGAAGACCCAGTGTCTCACCTTCACCCCACACCTGCCTGAAGACCCAGTGTCCTACCTTCACCTCCCACCTGCCTGAAGACCCAGTTTCTCACCCTCACCCCACACCTGCCTGAAGACCCAGTGTCTCACCTTCACCCCACACCTGCCTGAAGACCCAGTGTCTCACCTTCACCCCACACCTGCCTGAAGACCCAGTGTCCTACCTTCACCTCACACCTGCCTGAAGACCCAGTGTCCTACCTTCTACCTTCACCTCACACCTGCCTGAAGACCCAGTGTCTCACCTTCACCCCACACCTGCCTGAAGACCCAGTGTCTCACCTTCACCCCACACCTGCCCGAAGACCCAGTGTCGCACCTTCACCCCACACCTGCCTGAAGACCCAGTGTCTCACCTTCACCCCACACCTGCCTGAAGCCCCAGTGTCCTACCTTCTACCTTCACCCCACACCTGCCTGAAGACCCAGTGTCCTACCTTCTACCTTCACCCCACACCTGCCTGAAGGCCCAGTGTTTCACCTTCACCCCTCACCTGCCTGAAGACCCAGTGTCTCACCTTCACCCCACACCTGCCTGAAGACCCAGTGTCTCACCTTCACCCCACACCTGCCTGAAGACCCAGTGTCTCACCTTCACTCACCCCACACCTGCCTGAAGACCCAGTGTCTCACCTTCACCCCACACCTGCCTGAAGACCCAGTGTCTCACCTTCACCCCACACCTGGCTGAAGACCCAGTGTCTCACCTTCACCCCACACCTGGCTGAAGAACCTTTCTCACATGCTCATTGTCCTTCTACTTCAAACTATGGAGAGGAAAGTCCCACTTGAATCAGGTTCAAACGGTCAATTTTAGTTCTCGTTAGTTAGTATTAATTAATATTAGGCCTAGTTAATTAGTATGAATTAATATTAGGCCTGGTTAATTAGTATTAATTAATATTAGGACTAGTTAGTTAGTATGAATTAATATTAGGCCTAGTTAATTAGTATGAATTAATATTATGCCTAGTTAATTGCTCTTAGTAAATATTAGACCTAGTTAATTAGGATTAATTAATTAATATTAGACCTTTTTTCCACACCTTCAGCCCAGTAGGAACACATTCACAGAACGGCGAACACACACACACACAGTCTTGTACAGCTAACCCTGTGGGGACACCCAATTCAGCCCATTCAAAATCCCATTTTTTTCTAACCCTATAACCCTAGCTCCTAACCCTATAACCCTAGCTCCTAACCCTAACCCTATAACCCTAGCTCCTAACCCTATAACCCTAGCTCCTAACCCTAGGTCCTAACCCTAGGTCCTATAACCCTAACCCTATAACCCTAGCTCCTAACCCTAAACCTATAACCCTAGCTCCTAACCCTAAACCTATAACCCTAGCTCCTAACCCTAACTCCTAACCCTAGCCCCTAACCATAGGTCCTATAACCCTAACCCTATAACCCTAGCTCCTAACCCTAAACCTATAACCCTAGCTCCTAACCCTAGCTCCTAACCCTAGCTCCTAACCCTAAACCTATAACCCTAGCTCCTAACCCTAGCTCCTAACCCTAACATTAGCTCCTAACCCTAGCTCCTAACTCTATCTCCTAACCCTATCTCCTAACCCTAGCTCCTAACCCTAGCTCCTAACCCTAGCTCCTTGCCCTAGCTCCTAACCATAACCCTATCTCCTAGCCCTATCTCCTAACCCTAGCTCCTAACCCTAGCTCCTAACCCTAGCTCCTAACCCTAACCCTAGCTCCTAACCCTAGCTCCTAACCCTAGCTCCTAACCCTAGCTCCTAGCTCCTAGCCCTAGCTCCTAACCCTACCTCCTAACCCTAGCTCCTAACCCTAGCTCCTAACCCTTAGCTCCTAACCCTAGCTCCTAACCCTAACTCTATCTCCTAACCCTAAACCTTTTGTTTCTGTTCAGTTATAATAGTATATTTCAGGGAAAGTGTGTCACCATGGCATGCTGGGTAAGAGAGAAGAGAGAGGAGACGACTACATGAGAGAGAAGGGAAAGTGTGTCACCATGGCATGCTGGGTAAGAGAGAAGAGAGAGGAGACCCGACATGAGAGAGAAGGGAAAGTGTGTCACCATGGCATGCTGGGTAAGAGAAAGAGAGAGGAGACGACGACATGAGAGAGAAGGGAAAGTGTGTCACCATGGCATGCTGGGTAAGAGAGAAGAGAGAGGAGACGACTACATGAGAGAGAAGGGAAAGTGTGTCACCATGGCATGCTGGGTAAGAGAGAAGAGAGAGGAGACGACGACATGAGAGAGAAGGGAAAGTGTGTCACCATGGCATGCTGGGTAAGAGAGAAGCGAGAGGAGACGACGACATGAGAGAGAAGGGAAAGTGTGTCACCATGGCATGCTGGGTAAGAGAGAAGAGAGAGGAGACGACGACATGAGAGAGAAGGGAAAGTGTGTCACCATGGCATGCTGGGTAAGAGAGAAGAGAGAGGAGACGACGACATGAGAGAGAAGGGAAAGTGTGTCACCATGACATGCTGGGTAAGAGAGAAGAGAGAGGAGACGACGACATGAGAGAGAAGGGAAAGTGTGTCACCATGGCATGCTGGGTAAGAGAGAAGAGAGAGGAGACGACGACATGAGAGAGAAGGGAAAGTGTGTCACCATGGCATGCTGGGTAAGAGAGAAGAGAGAGGAGACGACCATGAGAGAGAAGGGAAAGTGTGTCACCATGGCATGCTGGGTAAGAGAGTAGCGAGAGGAGACGACGACATGAGAGAGAAGGGAAAGTGTGTCACCATGGCATGCTGGGTAAGAGAGAAGAGAGAGGAGACGACGACATGAGAGAGAAGGGAAAGTGTGTCACCATGGCATGCTGGGTAAGAGAGAAGAGAGAGGAGACGACGACATGAGAGAGAAGGGAAAGTGTGTCACCATGGCATGCTGGGTAAGAGAGAAGAGAGAGGAGACTCGACATGAACCCTAGGAAAGTGTGTCACCATGGCATGCTGGGTAAGAGAGAAAGAGAGGAGACTCCATGAGAGAGAAGGGAAAGTGTGTCACCATGGCATGCTGGGTAAGAAGAAGAGAGAGGAGACGACGACATGAGCTCCTAGGGAAAGTGTGTCACCATGGCATGCTGGGTAAGAGAGAAGAGAGAGGAGACGACGACATGAGAGAGAAGGGAAAGTGTGTCACCATGGCATGCTGGGTAACCCTAAGAGAGAGGAGACGACGACATGAGAGAGAAGGGAAAGTGTGTCACCATGGCATGCTGGGTAAGAGAGAAGAGAGAGGAGACGACGACATGAGAGAGAAGGGAAAGTGTGTCACCATGGCATGCTGGGTAAGAGAGAAGAGAGAGGAGACGACGACATGAGAGAGAAGGGAAAGTGTGTCACCATGGCATGCTGGGTAAGAGAGTAGCGAGAGGAGACGACGACATGAGAGAGAAGGGAAAGTGTGTCACCATGGCATGCTGGGTAAGAGAGAAGAGAGAGGAGACGACGACATGAGAGAGAAGGGAAAGTGTGTCACCATGGCATGCTGGGTAAGAGAGTAGCGAGAGGAGACTCCATAGAGAGAAGGGAAAGTGTGTCACCATGGCATGCTGGGTAAGAGAGAAGCTAGAGGAGACGACGACATGAGAGAGAAGGGAAAGTGTGTCACCATGGCATGCTGGGTAAGAGAGAAGAGAGAGGAGACGACGACATGAGAGAGAAGGGAAAGTGTGTCACCATGGCATGCTGGGTAAGAGAGAAGAGAGAGGAGACGACGACATGAGAGAGAAGGGAAAGTGTGTCACCATGGCATGCTGGGTAAGAGAGAAGAGAGAGGAGACGACGACATGAGAGAGAAGGGAAAGTCAGGGGGGAGAGAGAGAAGGTGGGGAGAGGCACAGAGAGATAGTAGGGAAATCCCCAGGTGGAAATTCACAGCCGCCTACATCTCAGAGTCAAGGCTCTGCTTTCCAGTAAGAGGGATTACATCTACTGACCCACAACTAAACTGTCTTTAATATCACATCTACTGACCCACAACTACACTGTCTTTACTATCACATCTACTGACCCACAACTAAACTGTCTTTAATATCACATCTACTGACCCACAACTACACTGTCTTTAATATCACATCTACTGACCCACAACTACACTGTCTTTAATATCACATCTACTGACCCACAACTACACTGTCTTTAATATCACATCTACTGACCCACAACTACACTGTCTTTAATATCACATCTACTGATCCACAACTAAACTGTCTTTAATATCACATCTACTGACCCACAACTACACTGTCTGTAATATCGCATCTACTGACCCACAACTAAACTGTCTTTAATATCACATCTACTGACCCACAACTACACTGTCTTTAATATCACATCTACTGATCCACAACTACACTGTCTTTAATATCACATCTACTGACCCACAACTACACTGTCTTTAATATCACATCTACTGACCCACAACTACACTGTCTTTAATATCACATCTACTGACCCACAACTACACTGTCTTTAATATCACATCTACTGACCCACAACTACACTGTCTTTAATATCACATCTACTGACCCACAACTACACTGTCTTTAATATCACATCTACTGACCCACAACTAAACTGTCTTTAATATCACATCTACTGATCCACTGTCTTATATGCATGAAATATACTTTAACCATATCTAAATGTACATACTACCTCAATCATCCCCACTAACCGGTATCTGTATGTAGCCTCTCTACTGTATGTAGCCTCTCTACTGTTATAGCCCCTCTACTGTATATAGCCTCTACTGTATATAGCCTCTCTACTGTATATAGCCCCTCTACTGTATATAGCCTCTCTACTGTATATAACCTCTCTACTGTATATAACCTCTCTACTGTATATAGCCCCTCTACTGTATATAGCCTCTCTACTGTATATAGCCCCTCTACTGTATATAGCCCCTCTACTGTATATAGCCCCTCTACTGTATATAGCCCCTCTACTGTATATAGCCCCTCTACTGTATATAGCCCCTCTACTGTATATAGCCCCTCTACTGTATATAGCCTCTACTGTATAGAGCCACTCTACTGTATATAGCCACTCTACTGTATATAACCTCTCTACTGTATATAGCCTCTCTACTGTATATAGCCACTCTACTGTATATAACCTCTCTACTGTATATAGCCCCTCTACTGTATAGAGCCTCTCTACTGTATATAGCCACTCTACTGTATATAGCCACTCTACTGTATATAACCTCTCTACTGTATATAGCCCCTCTACTGTATATAGCCTCTCTACTGTATATAGCCACTCTACTGTATATAACCTCTCTACTGTATATAGCCCCTCTACTGTATAGAGCCTCTCTACTGTATATAACCTCTCTACTGTATATAGCCCCTCTACTGTATAGAGCCTCTCTACTGTATATAGCCACTCTACTGTATATAGCCACTCTACTGTATATAGCCCCTCTACTGTATATAGCCTCTCTACTGTATATAGCCACTCTACTGTATATAACCTCTCTACTGTATATAGCCCCTCTACTGTATAGAGCCTCTCTACTGTATATAACCTCTCTACTGTATATAGCCACTCTACTGTATATAGCCCCTCTACTGTATAGAGCCTCTCTACTGTATATAGCCACTCTACTGTATATAACCTCTCTACTGTATATAGCCTCTCTACTGTATATAGCCTCTCTACTGTATATAACCTCTCTACTGTATATAGCCCCTCTACTGTATATAGCCTCTCTACTGTATATAGCCTCTACTGTATAGAGCCTCTCTACTGTATATAGCCCCTCTACTGTATATAGACCCTCTACTGTATATAGCCTCTCTACTGTATATAGCCTCTCTACTGTATAGAGCCTCTACTGTATATAACCTCTCTACTGTATAGAGCCTCTCTACTGTATATAGCCTCTACTGTATATAACCTCTCTACTGTATATAGCCTCTCTACTGTATAGAGCCTCTCTACTGTATATAGCCTCTCTACTGTATAGAGCCTCTCTACTGTATATAGCCTCTCTACTGTATATAACCTCTCTACTGTATATAGCCTCTCTACTGTATATAGCCTCTCTACTGTATAGAGCCTCTCTACTGTATAGAGCCCCTCTACTGTATATAACCTCTCTACTGTATAGAGCCTCTCTACTGTATATAGCCCCTCTACTGTATAGAGCCTGTATTTTTACTGTTGTTTACCTTCTTACCTATTGTTCACATAATACCTTTTTTGCACTGTTGATGAGGGCCTGTAAGTCAGCATTTCACTGTAAGGTCGGTTGTATTCAGCATTTCACTGTAAGGTCGGTTGTATTCAGCATTTCACTGTAAGGTCGGTTGTATTCGGCATTTCACTGTAAGGTCGGTTGTATTCGGCATTTCACTGTAAGGTCGGTTGTATTCGGCATTTCACTGTAAGGTCGGTTGTATTCGGCATTTCACTGTAAGGTCGGTTGTATTCGGCGCACGTGACAAATAAACGTTGATTTGATATTTTACGATCAAATCTACTGATCCACATCTCAACTGTCTTATTTTACTTTCGTTTTCGACTCTATGAG
>NW_025745967.1:15000-47500 GCF_021184085.1 Oncorhynchus gorbuscha | reverse complement strand
GCTGATTAAAGGCTGATTTACCCACTAAGTCTCTATGAGCTGATTAACCCACTAAGTCTCTATGAGCTGATTAAAGGCTGATTTACCCACTAAGTCTCTATGAGCTGATTAACCCACTAAGTCTCTATGAGCTGATTAACCCACTAAGTCTCTATGAGCTGATTAACCCACTAAGTCTCTATGAGCTGATTAAAGGCTGATTTACCCACTAAGTCTCTATGAGCTGATTAAAGGCTGATTAACCCACTAAGTCTCTATGAGCTGATTAAAGGCTGATTTACCCACTAAGTCTCTATGAGCTGATTAAAGCTGATTTACCCACTAAGTCTCTATGAGCTGATTAACCCACTAAGTCTCTATGAGCTGATTAACCCACTAAGTCTCTATGAGCTGATTAACCCACTAAGTCTCTATGAGCTGATTAAAGGCTGATTTACCCACTAAGTCTCTATGAGCTGATTAAAGGCTGATTAACCCACTAAGTCTCTATGAGCTGATTAAAGGCTGATTTACCCACTAAGTCTCTATGAGCTGATTAAAGCTGATTTACCCACTAAGTCTCTATGAGCTGATTAAAGGCTGATTTACACACTAAGTCTCTATGAGCTGATTTACCCACTAACTCTCTATGAGCTGATTTACCCACTAAGTCTCTATGAGCTGATTAACCCACTAAGTCTCTATGAGCTGATTAAAGCTGATTTACCCACTAAGTCTCTATGAGCTGATTAAAGGCTGATTTACCCACTAAGTCTCTATGAGCTGATTTACCCACTAAGTCTCTATGAGCTGATTAACCCACTAAGTCTCTATGAGCTGATTAACCCACTAAGTCTCTATGAGCTGATTAAAGCTGATTTACCCACTAAGTCTCTATGAGCTGATTAAAGGCTGATTTACCCACTAAGTCTCTATGAGCTGATTTACCCACTAAGTCTCTATGAGCTGATTTACCCACTAAGTCTCTATGAGCTGATTAACCCACTAAGTCTCTATGAGCTGATTAAAGCTGATTTACCCACTAAGTCTCTATGAGCTGATTAAAGGCTGATTTACCCACTAAGTCTCTATGAGCTGATTTACCCACTAAGTCTCTATGAGCTGATTAACCCACTAAGTCTCTATGAGCTGATTAACCCACTAAGTCTCTATGAGCTGATTAAAGGCTGATTTACCCACTAAGTCTCTATGAGCTGATTAACCCACTAAGTCTCTATGAGCTGATTAAAGGCTGATTTACCCACTAAGTCTCTATGAGCTGATTAAAGGCTGATTTACCCACTAAGTCTCTATGAGCTGATTAAAGACTGATTAACCCACTAAGTCTCTATGAGCTGATTAAAGCTGATTAACCCACTAAGTCTCTATGAGCTGATTAAAGGCTGATTTACCCACTAAGTCTCTATGAGCTGATTAACCCACTAAGTCTCTATGAGCTGATTAAAGGCTGATTTACCCACTAAGTCTCTATGAGCTGATTAACCCACTAAGTCTCTATGAGCTGATTAACCCACTAAGTCTCTATGAGCTGATTAACCCACTAAGTCTCTATGAGCTGATTAAAGGCTGATTTACCCACTAAGTCTCTATGAGCTGATTAAAGGCTGATTAACCCACTAAGTCTCTATGAGCTGATTAAAGGCTGATTTACCCACTAAGTCTCTATGAGCTGATTAAAGCTGATTTACCCACTAAGTCTCTATGAGCTGAGCTGATTAACCCACTAAGTCTCTATGAGCTGATTAACCCACTAAGTCTCTATGAGCTGATTAACCCACTAAGTCTCTATGAGCTGATTAAAGGCTGATTTACCCACTAAGTCTCTATGAGCTGATTAAAGGCTGATTAACCCACTAAGTCTCTATGAGCTGATTAAAGGCTGATTTACCCACTAAGTCTCTATGAGCTGATTAAAGCTGATTTACCCACTAAGTCTCTATGAGCTGATTAAAGGCTGATTTACACACTAAGTCTCTATGAGCTGATTTACCCACTAACTCTCTATGAGCTGATTTACCCACTAAGTCTCTATGAGCTGATTAACCCACTAAGTCTCTATGAGCTGATTAAAGCTGATTTACCCACTAAGTCTCTATGAGCTGATTTACCCACTAAGTCTCTATGAGCTGATTAACCCACTAAGTCTCTATGAGCTGATTAACCCACTAAGTCTCTATGAGCTGATTAAAGGCTGATTTACCCACTAAGTCTCTATGAGCTGATTAACCCACTAAGTCTCTATGAGCTGATTAAAGGCTGATTTACCCACTAAGTCTCTATGAGCTGATTAAAGGCTGATTTACCCACTAAGTCTCTATGAGCTGATTAAAGACTGATTAACCCACTAAGTCTCTATGAGCTGATTAAAGCTGATTAACCCACTAAGTCTCTATGAGCTGATTAAAGGCTGATTTACCCACTAAGTCTCTATGAGCTGATTAACCCACTAAGTCTCTATGAGCTGATTAAAGGCTGATTTACCCACTAAGTCTCTATGAGCTGATTAACCCACTAAGTCTCTATGAGCTGATTAACCCACTAAGTCTCTATGAGCTGATTAACCCACTAAGTCTCTATGAGCTGATTAAAGGCTGATTTACCCACTAAGTCTCTATGAGCTGATTAAAGGCTGATTAACCCACTAAGTCTCTATGAGCTGATTAAAGGCTGATTTACCCACTAAGTCTCTATGAGCTGATTAAAGCTGATTTACCCACTAAGTCTCTATGAGCTGATTAACCCACTAAGTCTCTATGAGCTGATTAACCCACTAAGTCTCTATGAGCTGATTAACCCACTAAGTCTCTATGAGCTGATTAAAGGCTGATTTACCCACTAAGTCTCTATGAGCTGATTAAAGGCTGATTAACCCACTAAGTCTCTATGAGCTGATTAAAGGCTGATTTACCCACTAAGTCTCTATGAGCTGATTAAAGCTGATTTACCCACTAAGTCTCTATGAGCTGATTAAAGGCTGATTTACACACTAAGTCTCTATGAGCTGATTTACCCACTAACTCTCTATGAGCTGATTTACCCACTAAGTCTCTATGAGCTGATTAACCCACTAAGTCTCTATGAGCTGATTAAAGCTGATTTACCCACTAAGTCTCTATGAGCTGATTAAAGGCTGATTTACCCACTAAGTCTCTATGAGCTGATTTACCCACTAAGTCTCTATGAGCTGATTAACCCACTAAGTCTCTATGAGCTGATTAACCCACTAAGTCTCTATGAGCTGATTAAAGCTGATTTACCCACTAAGTCTCTATGAGCTGATTAAAGGCTGATTTACCCACTAAGTCTCTATGAGCTGATTTACCCACTAAGTCTCTATGAGCTGATTTACCCACTAAGTCTCTATGAGCTGATTAACCCACTAAGTCTCTATGAGCTGATTAAAGCTGATTTACCCACTAAGTCTCTATGAGCTGATTAAAGGCTGATTTACCCACTAAGTCTCTATGAGCTGATTTACCCACTAAGTCTCTATGAGCTGATTAACCCACTAAGTCTCTATGAGCTGATTAACCCACTAAGTCTCTATGAGCTGATTAAAGGCTGATTTACCCACTAAGTCTCTATGAGCTGATTAACCCACTAAGTCTCTATGAGCTGATTAAAGGCTGATTTACCCACTAAGTCTCTATGAGCTGATTAAAGGCTGATTTACCCACTAAGTCTCTATGAGCTGATTAAAGACTGATTAACCCACTAAGTCTCTATGAGCTGATTAAAGCTGATTAACCCACTAAGTCTCTATGAGCTGATTAAAGGCTGATTTACCCACTAAGTCTCTATGAGCTGATTAACCCACTAAGTCTCTATGAGCTGATTAAAGGCTGATTTACCCACTAAGTCTCTATGAGCTGATTAACCCACTAAGTCTCTATGAGCTGATTAACCCACTAAGTCTCTATGAGCTGATTAACCCACTAAGTCTCTATGAGCTGATTAAAGGCTGATTTACCCACTAAGTCTCTATGAGCTGATTAAAGGCTGATTAACCCACTAAGTCTCTATGAGCTGATTAAAGGCTGATTTACCCACTAAGTCTCTATGAGCTGATTAAAGCTGATTTACCCACTAAGTCTCTATGAGCTGATTAACCCACTAAGTCTCTATGAGCTGATTAACCCACTAAGTCTCTATGAGCTGATTAACCCACTAAGTCTCTATGAGCTGATTAAAGGCTGATTTACCCACTAAGTCTCTATGAGCTGATTAAAGGCTGATTAACCCACTAAGTCTCTATGAGCTGATTAAAGGCTGATTTACCCACTAAGTCTCTATGAGCTGATTAAAGCTGATTTACCCACTAAGTCTCTATGAGCTGATTAAAGGCTGATTTACACACTAAGTCTCTATGAGCTGATTTACCCACTAACTCTCTATGAGCTGATTTACCCACTAAGTCTCTATGAGCTGATTAACCCACTAAGTCTCTATGAGCTGATTAAAGCTGATTTACCCACTAAGTCTCTATGAGCTGATTAAAGGCTGATTTACCCACTAAGTCTCTATGAGCTGATTTACCCACTAAGTCTCTATGAGCTGATTAACCCACTAAGTCTCTATGAGCTGATTAACCCACTAAGTCTCTATGAGCTGATTAAAGGCTGATTTACCCACTAAGTCTCTATGAGCTGATTAACCCACTAAGTCTCTATGAGCTGATTAAAGGCTGATTTACCCACTAAGTCTCTATGAGCTGATTAAAGGCTGATTTACCCACTAAGTCTCTATGAGCTGATTAAAGCTGATTTACCCACTAAGTCTCTATGAGCTGATTAAAGCTGATTTACCCACTAAGTCTCTATGAGCTGATTAAAGGCTGATTTACCCACTAAGTCTCTATGAGCTGATTAACCCACTAAGTCTCTATGAGCTGATTAAAGGCTGATTTACCCACTAAGTCTCTATGAGCTGATTAAAGGCTGATTTACCCACTAAGTCTCTATGAGCTGATTAAAGGCTGATTTACCCACTAAGTCTCTATGAGCTGATTAACCCACTAAGTCTCTATGAGCTGATTAAAGGCTGATTTACCCACTAAGTCTCTATGAGCTGATTAACCCACTAAGTCTTTATGAGCTGATTAACCCACTAAGTCTCTATGAGCTGATTAACCCACTAAGTCTCTATGAGCTGATTAACCCACTAACTCTCTATGAGCTGATTTACCCACTAAGTCTCTATGAGCTGATTAACCCACTAAGTCTCTATGAGCTGATTAAAGCTGATTTACCCACTAAGTCTCTATGAGCTGATTAAAGGCTGATTTACCCACTAAGTCTCTATGAGCTGATTTACCCACTAAGTCTCTATGAGCTGATTAACCCACTAAGTCTCTATGAGCTGATTAACCCACTAAGTCTCTATGAGCTGATTAAAGCTGATTTACCCACTAAGTCTCTATGAGCTGATTAAAGGCTGATTTACCCACTAAGTCTCTATGAGCTGATTTACCCACTAAGTCTCTATGAGCTGATTTACCCACTAAGTCTCTATGAGCTGATTAACCCACTAAGTCTCTATGAGCTGATTAAAGCTGATTTACCCACTAAGTCTCTATGAGCTGATTAAAGGCTGATTTACCCACTAAGTCTCTATGAGCTGATTTACCCACTAAGTCTCTATGAGCTGATTAACCCACTAAGTCTCTATGAGCTGATTAACCCACTAAGTCTCTATGAGCTGATTAAAGGCTGATTTACCCACTAAGTCTCTATGAGCTGATTAACCCACTAAGTCTCTATGAGCTGATTAAAGGCTGATTTACCCACTAAGTCTCTATGAGCTGATTAAAGGCTGATTTACCCACTAAGTCTCTATGAGCTGATTAAAGACTGATTAACCCACTAAGTCTTTATGAGCTGATTAAAGCTGATTAACCCACTAAGTCTCTATGAGCTGATTAAAGGCTGATTTACCCACTAAGTCTCTATGAGCTGATTAACCCACTAAGTCTCTATGAGCTGATTAAAGGCTGATTTACCCACTAAGTCTCTATGAGCTGATTAACCCACTAAGTCTCTATGAGCTGATTAACCCACTAAGTCTCTATGAGCTGATTAACCCACTAAGTCTCTATGAGCTGATTAAAGGCTGATTTACCCACTAAGTCTCTATGAGCTGATTAAAGGCTGATTAACCCACTAAGTCTCTATGAGCTGATTAAAGGCTGATTTACCCACTAAGTCTCTATGAGCTGATTAAAGCTGATTTACCCACTAAGTCTCTATGAGCTGATTAACCCACTAAGTCTCTATGAGCTGATTAACCCACTAAGTCTCTATGAGCTGATTAACCCACTAAGTCTCTATGAGCTGATTAAAGGCTGATTTACCCACTAAGTCTCTATGAGCTGATTAAAGGCTGATTAACCCACTAAGTCTCTATGAGCTGATTAAAGGCTGATTTACCCACTAAGTCTCTATGAGCTGATTAAAGCTGATTTACCCACTAAGTCTCTATGAGCTGATTAAAGGCTGATTTACCCACTAAGTCTCTATGAGCTGATTAAAGCTGATTTACCCACTAAGTCTCTATGAGCTGATTAAAGGCTGATTTACACACTAAGTCTCTATGAGCTGATTTACCCACTAACTCTCTATGAGCTGATTTACCCACTAAGTCTCTATGAGCTGATTAACCCACTAAGTCTCTATGAGCTGATTAAAGCTGATTTACCCACTAAGTCTCTATGAGCTGATTAAAGGCTGATTTACCCACTAAGTCTCTATGAGCTGATTTACCCACTAAGTCTCTATGAGCTGATTAACCCACTAAGTCTCTATGAGCTGATTAACCCACTAAGTCTCTATGAGCTGATTAAAGGCTGATTTACCCACTAAGTCTCTATGAGCTGATTAACCCACTAAGTCTCTATGAGCTGATTAAAGGCTGATTTACCCACTAAGTCTCTATGAGCTGATTAAAGGCTGATTTACCCACTAAGTCTCTATGAGCTGATTAAAGCTGATTTACCCACTAAGTCTCTATGAGCTGATTAAAGCTGATTTACCCACTAAGTCTCTATGAGCTGATTAAAGGCTGATTTACCCACTAAGTCTCTATGAGCTGATTAACCCACTAAGTCTCTATGAGCTGATTAAAGGCTGATTTACCCACTAAGTCTCTATGAGCTGATTAAAGGCTGATTTACCCACTAAGTCTCTATGAGCTGATTAAAGGCTGATTTACCCACTAAGTCTCTATGAGCTGATTAACCCACTAAGTCTCTATGAGCTGATTAAAGGCTGATTTACCCACTAAGTCTCTATGAGCTGATTAACCCACTAAGTCTTTATGAGCTGATTAACCCACTAAGTCTCTATGAGCTGATTAACCCACTAAGTCTCTATGAGCTGATTAACCCACTAACTCTCTATGAGCTGATTTACCCACTAAGTCTCTATGAGCTGATTAACCCACTAAGTCTCTATGAGCTGATTAAAGCTGATTTACCCACTAAGTCTCTATGAGCTGATTAAAGGCTGATTTACCCACTAAGTCTCTATGAGCTGATTTACCCACTAAGTCTCTATGAGCTGATTAACCCACTAAGTCTCTATGAGCTGATTAACCCACTAAGTCTCTATGAGCTGATTAAAGCTGATTTACCCACTAAGTCTCTATGAGCTGATTAAAGGCTGATTTACCCACTAAGTCTCTATGAGCTGATTTACCCACTAAGTCTCTATGAGCTGATTTACCCACTAAGTCTCTATGAGCTGATTAACCCACTAAGTCTCTATGAGCTGATTAAAGCTGATTTACCCACTAAGTCTCTATGAGCTGATTAAAGGCTGATTTACCCACTAAGTCTCTATGAGCTGATTTACCCACTAAGTCTCTATGAGCTGATTAACCCACTAAGTCTCTATGAGCTGATTAACCCACTAAGTCTCTATGAGCTGATTAAAGGCTGATTTACCCACTAAGTCTCTATGAGCTGATTAACCCACTAAGTCTCTATGAGCTGATTAAAGGCTGATTTACCCACTAAGTCTCTATGAGCTGATTAAAGGCTGATTTACCCACTAAGTCTCTATGAGCTGATTAAAGACTGATTAACCCACTAAGTCTTTATGAGCTGATTAAAGCTGATTAACCCACTAAGTCTCTATGAGCTGATTAAAGGCTGATTTACCCACTAAGTCTCTATGAGCTGATTAACCCACTAAGTCTCTATGAGCTGATTAAAGGCTGATTTACCCACTAAGTCTCTATGAGCTGATTAACCCACTAAGTCTCTATGAGCTGATTAACCCACTAAGTCTCTATGAGCTGATTAACCCACTAAGTCTCTATGAGCTGATTAAAGGCTGATTTACCCACTAAGTCTCTATGAGCTGATTAAAGGCTGATTAACCCACTAAGTCTCTATGAGCTGATTAAAGGCTGATTTACCCACTAAGTCTCTATGAGCTGATTAAAGCTGATTTACCCACTAAGTCTCTATGAGCTGATTAACCCACTAAGTCTCTATGAGCTGATTAACCCACTAAGTCTCTATGAGCTGATTAACCCACTAAGTCTCTATGAGCTGATTAAAGGCTGATTTACCCACTAAGTCTCTATGAGCTGATTAAAGGCTGATTAACCCACTAAGTCTCTATGAGCTGATTAAAGGCTGATTTACCCACTAAGTCTCTATGAGCTGATTAAAGCTGATTTACCCACTAAGTCTCTATGAGCTGATTAAAGGCTGATTTACCCACTAAGTCTCTATGAGCTGATTAAAGCTGATTTACCCACTAAGTCTCTATGAGCTGATTAAAGGCTGATTTACACACTAAGTCTCTATGAGCTGATTTACCCACTAACTCTCTATGAGCTGATTTACCCACTAAGTCTCTATGAGCTGATTAACCCACTAAGTCTCTATGAGCTGATTAAAGCTGATTTACCCACTAAGTCTCTATGAGCTGATTAAAGGCTGATTTACCCACTAAGTCTCTATGAGCTGATTTACCCACTAAGTCTCTATGAGCTGATTAACCCACTAAGTCTCTATGAGCTGATTAACCCACTAAGTCTCTATGAGCTGATTAAAGGCTGATTTACCCACTAAGTCTCTATGAGCTGATTAACCCACTAAGTCTCTATGAGCTGATTAAAGGCTGATTTACCCACTAAGTCTCTATGAGCTGATTAAAGGCTGATTTACCCACTAAGTCTCTATGAGCTGATTAAAGCTGATTTACCCACTAAGTCTCTATGAGCTGATTAAAGCTGATTTACCCACTAAGTCTCTATGAGCTGATTAAAGGCTGATTTACCCACTAAGTCTCTATGAGCTGATTAACCCACTAAGTCTCTATGAGCTGATTAAAGGCTGATTTACCCACTAAGTCTCTATGAGCTGATTAAAGGCTGATTTACCCACTAAGTCTCTATGAGCTGATTAAAGGCTGATTTACCCACTAAGTCTCTATGAGCTGATTAACCCACTAAGTCTCTATGAGCTGATTAAAGGCTGATTTACCCACTAAGTCTCTATGAGCTGATTAACCCACTAAGTCTTTATGAGCTGATTAACCCACTAAGTCTCTATGAGCTGATTAACCCACTAAGTCTCTATGAGCTGATTAACCCACTAACTCTCTATGAGCTGATTTACCCACTAAGTCTCTATGAGCTGATTAACCCACTAAGTCTCTATGAGCTGATTAAAGCTGATTTACCCACTAAGTCTCTATGAGCTGATTAAAGGCTGATTTACCCACTAAGTCTCTATGAGCTGATTTACCCACTAAGTCTCTATGAGCTGATTAACCCACTAAGTCTCTATGAGCTGATTAACCCACTAAGTCTCTATGAGCTGATTAAAGCTGATTTACCCACTAAGTCTCTATGAGCTGATTAAAGGCTGATTTACCCACTAAGTCTCTATGAGCTGATTTACCCACTAAGTCTCTATGAGCTGATTTACCCACTAAGTCTCTATGAGCTGATTAACCCACTAAGTCTCTATGAGCTGATTAAAGCTGATTTACCCACTAAGTCTCTATGAGCTGATTAAAGGCTGATTTACCCACTAAGTCTCTATGAGCTGATTTACCCACTAAGTCTCTATGAGCTGATTAACCCACTAAGTCTCTATGAGCTGATTAACCCACTAAGTCTCTATGAGCTGATTAAAGGCTGATTTACCCACTAAGTCTCTATGAGCTGATTAACCCACTAAGTCTCTATGAGCTGATTAAAGGCTGATTTACCCACTAAGTCTCTATGAGCTGATTAAAGGCTGATTTACCCACTAAGTCTCTATGAGCTGATTAAAGACTGATTAACCCACTAAGTCTTTATGAGCTGATTAAAGCTGATTAACCCACTAAGTCTCTATGAGCTGATTAAAGGCTGATTTACCCACTAAGTCTCTATGAGCTGATTAACCCACTAAGTCTCTATGAGCTGATTAAAGGCTGATTTACCCACTAAGTCTCTATGAGCTGATTAACCCACTAAGTCTCTATGAGCTGATTAACCCACTAAGTCTCTATGAGCTGATTAACCCACTAAGTCTCTATGAGCTGATTAAAGGCTGATTTACCCACTAAGTCTCTATGAGCTGATTAAAGGCTGATTAACCCACTAAGTCTCTATGAGCTGATTAAAGGCTGATTTACCCACTAAGTCTCTATGAGCTGATTAAAGCTGATTTACCCACTAAGTCTCTATGAGCTGATTAACCCACTAAGTCTCTATGAGCTGATTAACCCACTAAGTCTCTATGAGCTGATTAACCCACTAAGTCTCTATGAGCTGATTAAAGGCTGATTTACCCACTAAGTCTCTATGAGCTGATTAAAGGCTGATTAACCCACTAAGTCTCTATGAGCTGATTAAAGGCTGATTTACCCACTAAGTCTCTATGAGCTGATTAAAGCTGATTTACCCACTAAGTCTCTATGAGCTGATTAAAGGCTGATTTACACACTAAGTCTCTATGAGCTGATTTACCCACTAACTCTCTATGAGCTGATTTACCCACTAAGTCTCTATGAGCTGATTAACCCACTAAGTCTCTATGAGCTGATTAAAGCTGATTTACCCACTAAGTCTCTATGAGCTGATTAAAGGCTGATTTACCCACTAAGTCTCTATGAGCTGATTTACCCACTAAGTCTCTATGAGCTGATTAACCCACTAAGTCTCTATGAGCTGATTAACCCACTAAGTCTCTATGAGCTGATTAAAGGCTGATTTACCCACTAAGTCTCTATGAGCTGATTAACCCACTAAGTCTCTATGAGCTGATTAAAGGCTGATTTACCCACTAAGTCTCTATGAGCTGATTAAAGGCTGATTTACCCACTAAGTCTCTATGAGCTGATTAAAGCTGATTTACCCACTAAGTCTCTATGAGCTGATTAAAGCTGATTTACCCACTAAGTCTCTATGAGCTGATTAAAGGCTGATTTACCCACTAAGTCTCTATGAGCTGATTAACCCACTAAGTCTCTATGAGCTGATTAAAGGCTGATTTACCCACTAAGTCTCTATGAGCTGATTAAAGGATGATTTACCCACTAAGTCTCTATGAGCTGATTAAAGGCTGATTTACCCACTAAGTCTCTATGAGCTGATTAACCCACTAAGTCTCTATGAGCTGATTAAAGGCTGATTTACCCACTAAGTCTCTATGAGCTGATTAACCCACTAAGTCTTTATGAGCTGATTAACCCACTAAGTCTCTATGAGCTGATTAACCCACTAAGTCTCTATGAGCTGATTAACCCACTAAGTCTCTATGAGCTGATTTACCCACTAAGTCTCTATGAGCTGATTAAAGCTGATTTACCCACTAAGTCTCTATGAGCTGATTAAAGGCTGATTTACCCACTAAGTCTCTATGAGCTGATTAAAGGCTGATTTACCCACTAAGTCTCTATGAGATGATTAACCCACTAAGTCTCTATGAGCTGATTTACCCACTAAGTCTCTATGAGCTGATTAAAGGCTGATTTACCCACTAAGTCTCTATGAGCTGATTAAAGGCTGATTTACCCACTAAGTCTCTATGAGCTGATTAACCCACTAAGTCTCTATGAGCTGATTAACCCACTAAGTCTCTATGAGCTGATTAACCCACTAAGTCTCTATGAGCTGATTAAAGGCTGATTTTCCCACTAAGTCTCTATGAGCTGATTAAAGGCTGATTTACCCACTAAGTCTCTATGAGCTGATTTACCCACTAAGTCTCTATGAGCTGATTTACCCACTAAGTCTCTATGAGCTGATTTACCCACTAAGTCTCTATGAGCTGATTAAAGGCTGATTAACCCACTAAGTCTCTATGAGCTGATTAAACGTCATTTCCGGTCACAACTTGCAGGCTTGTTTTCGAATTGCTGTGCGTTTTGTTGCCAACCTATTTTGCTACCTGACAACTTTACGGGTTTCACTTTTTAATTACCGTTCATATATTTATTTTTTCCTCGACTTTTTCACTCCGGACGCTTTATCTGGACACGATTCGTCAGGACCTCCAACAGCCGAAGCTAAGTAGTAACATTAACATGATACCTTCTAATTGCAGCCGCTGTGCTCGCCTTACGGCGAGGATAGCTGTACTGCAAGCCCAGCGTCAGACGCAATCGTTAGGCAAGGGTAATTTCAGTGTAGGAAAGGATGAAACAGCGTCTGTGCCACCAGTAAGTACAGATAGTAGTATAAATCCCCTGGCACAGTCCCCGCAGCCGGACAACTTTCTCACGGTTTCTGGAAGGAAATGCTGTAGGAACGCTCAACCGGTGTCGCTCATTCAGCAGACAGAAACTTTCAACCGGTTCTCCCCATTAAGCAGCGGGTCGGTGTCAGAGGCCGAGTCTTCTCTGGTCTCTACTCCTCCCGTTACGGGGTCTGAGACGCCGAAGCTTCCCACCATTAGCTCTGACAAATTGAAAACTCTAGTCATTGGCGACTCCATTACCCGCAGTATTAGACTTAAAGCGAATCATCCAGCGATCATACACTGTTTACCCGGGGCAGGGCTACCGACGTTAAGGCTAATCTGAAGATGGTGCTGGCTAAAGCTAAAACTGGCGAGTGTAGAGAGTATAGAGATATTGTTATCCACGTCGGCACCAACGATGTTAGGATGAAACAGTCAGAGATCACCAAGCGCAACATAGCTTCTGCGTGCATATCAGCTAGAAAGATGTGTCGGCATCGAGTAATTGTCTCTGGCCCCCTCCCAGTTAGGGGAGTGATGAGCTCTACAGCAGAGTCTCACAACTCAATCGCTGGTTGAAAACTGTTTTCTGCCCCTCCCAAAAGATAGAATTTGTAGATAATTGGCCCTCTTTCTGGGACTCGCCCACAAACAGGACCAAGCCTGACCTGCTGAGGAGTGACGGACTCCATCCTAGCTGGAGGGGTGCTCTCATCTTATCTGCCAACATAGACAGGGCTCTAACTCCTCTAGCTCCACAATGAAATAGGGTGCAGGCCAGGCAGCAGGCTATTAGCCAGCCTGCCAGCATAGTGGAGTCTGCCACTAGCATAGTTAGTGTAGTCAGCTCAGCTATCACCATTGAGACCGTGTCTGTGCCTCGACCTGGGTTGGGCAAAACTAAACATGGCGGTGTTCGCCTTAGCAATCTCACTAGGATAAAGACCACCTCCATTCCTGTCATTACTGAAAGAGATCATGATACCTCACATCTCAAAATAGGGCTACTTAATGTTAGATCCCTTACTTCAAAGGCAATTATAGTCAATGAACTAATCACTGATCATAATCTTGATGTGATTGGCCTGACTGAAACATGGCTTAAGCCTGATGAATTTACTGTGTTAAATGAGGCCTCACCTCCTGGCTACACTAGTGACCATATCCCCGTGCATCCCGCAAAGGCGGAGGTGTTGCTAACATTTACGATAGCAAATTTCAATTTACAAAAAAAAAAAGACGTTTTCGTCTTTTGAGCTTCTAGTCATGAAATCTATGCAGCCTACTCAATCACTTTTTATAGCTACTGTTTACAGGCCTCCTGGGCCATATACAGTGTTTCTCACTGAGTTCCCTGAATTCCTATCAGACCTTGTAGTCATTGCAGATAATATTCTAATCTTTGGTGACTTTAATATTCACATGGAAAAGTCCACAGACCCACTCCAAAAGGCTTTTGGAGCCATCATCGACTCAGTGGGTTTTGTCCAACATGTCTCTGGACCCACTCACTCTCACAGTCATACGCTGGACCTAGTTTTGTCCCATGGAATAAATGTTGTGGATCTTAATGTTTTCCTCATAATCCTGGACTATCAGACCACCATTTTATTACGTTTGCAATTGCAACAAATAATCTGCTCAGACCCCAACCAAGGAACATCAAAAGTCGTGCTATAAATTCACAGACAACACAAAGATTCCTTGATGCCCTTCCAGACTCCCTCTGCCTACCCAAGGACGCCAGAGGACAAAAATCCGTTAACCACCTAACTGAGGATCTCAATTTAACCTTGCGCAATACCCTAGATGCAGTTGCACCCCTAAAAACTAAAAAAATGTCTCATAAGAAACTAGCTCCCTGGTACACAGAAAATACCCGAGCTCTGAAGCAAGCTTCCAGAAAATTGGAACGGAAATGGCGCCACACCAAACTGGAAGTCTTCCGACTAGCTTGGAAGGATGGTACCGTGCAGTACCGAAGAGCCCTTACTGCTGCTCGATCATCCTATTTTTCTAACTTAATTGAGGAATATAAGAACAATCCGAAATTCCTTTTTGATACTGTGGCAAAGCTAACTAAAAGCAGCATTCCCCAAGAGAGGATGACTTGCACTTTAGCAGTGATAAATTCATGAACTTCTTTGAGGAAAAGATTATGATTATTAGAAAGCAAATTACGGACTCCTCTTTAAACCTGCGTATTCCTCCAAACCTCAGTTGTCCTGAGTCTGCACAACTCTGCCAGGACCTAGGATCAAGAGAGACGCTCAAGTGTTTTAGTACTATATCTCTTGACACAATGATGAAAATAATCATGGCCTCTAAACCTTCAAGCTGTATACTGGACCCTATTCCAACTAAACTACTGAAAGAGCTGCTTCCTGTGCTTGGCCCTCCTATGTTGAACATAATAAACGGCTCTCTATCCACTGGATGTGTACCAAACTCACTAAAAGTGGCAGTAATAAAGCCTCTCTTGAAAAAGCCAAACCTTGACCCAGAAAATATAAAAAACTATCGGCCTATATCGAATCTTCCATTCCTCTCAAAGATTTTAGAGAAGGCTGTTGCGCAGCAACTCACTGCCTTCCTGAAGACAAACAATGTATACGAAATGCTTCAGTCTGGTTTTAGACCCCATCATAGCACTGAGACGGCACTTGTGAAGGTGGTAAATGACATTTTGATGGCATCGGACCGAGGCTCTGCATCTGTCCTCGTGCTCCTAGACCTTAGTGCTGCTTTTGATACCATCGATCACCACATTCTTTTGGAGAGATTGGAAACCCAAATTGGTCTACACGGACATGTTCTGGCCTGGTTTAGGTCTTATCTGTCGTAAAGATATCAGTTTGTCTCTGTGAATGGTTTGTCCTCTGACAAATCAACTGTACATTTCGGTGTTCCTCAAGGTTCTGTTTTAGGACCACTATTGTTTTCACTATATATTTTACCTCTTGGGGATGTTATTCGAAAACATAATGTAAACTTTCACTGCTATGCGGATGACACACAGCTGTACATTTCAATGAAACATGGTGAAGCACCAAAATTGCCCTCGCTAGAAGCATGTGTTTCAGACATAAGGAAGTGGATGGCTGCAAACTTTCTACTATTAAACTCGGACAAAACAGAGATGCTTGTTCTAGGTCCCAAGAAACAAAGAGATCTTCTGTTGAATCTGACAATTAATCTTAATGGTTGTACAGTCGTCTCAAATAAAACTGTGAAGGACCTCGGCGTTACTCTGGACCCTGATCTCTCTTTTGAAGAACATATCAAGACCATTTCGAGGACAGCTTTTTTCCATCTACGTAACATTGCAAAAATCAGAAACTTTCTGTCCAAAAATGATGCAGAAAAATTAATCCATGCTTTTGTCACTTCTAGGTTAG
Organism: Oncorhynchus gorbuscha; assembly: GCF_021184085.1. NCBI lineage: Eukaryota > Metazoa > Chordata > Actinopteri > Salmoniformes > Salmonidae > Oncorhynchus > Oncorhynchus gorbuscha. The sequence continues at coordinate 31,417 of NW_025745967.1, read as the reverse complement.
ACTACTGCAATGCTCTATTTTCCGGCTACCCGGATAAAGCACTAAATAAACTTCAGTTAGTGCTAAATACGGCTGCTAGAATCCTGACTAGAACCAAAAAATTTGATCATATTACTCCAGTGCTAGCCTCTCTACACTGGCTTCCTGTCAAAGCAAGGGCTGATTTCAAGGTTTTACTGCTAACCTACAAAGCATTACATGGGCTTGCTCCTACCTACCTCTCTGATTTGGTCCTGCCGTACATACCTACACGTACGCTACGGTCACAAGACGCAGGCCTCCTAATTGTCCCTAGAATTTCTAAGCAAACAGCTGGAGGCAGGGCTTTCTCCTATAGAGCTCCATTTTTATGGAACGGTCTGCCTACCCATGTCAGAGACGCAAACTCGGTCTCAACCTTTAAGTCTTTACTGAAGACTCATCTCTTCAGTGGGTCATATGATTGAGTGTAGTCTGGCCCAGGAGTGGGAAGGTGAACGGAAAGGCTCTGGAGCAACGAACCGCCCTTGCTGTCTCTGCCTGGCCGGTTCCCCTTTTTCCACTGGGATTCTCTGCCTCTAACCCTGTTACGGGGCTGAGTCACTGGCTTGCTGGGGCTCTCTCGTGCCGTCCCTGGGGGGTGCGTCACCTGGGTGGGTTGATTCACTGTTGTGGTCGGCCTGTCTGGGTTCCCCCCCCCCTTGGGTTGTACCGTGTCGGAGATCTTTGTGGGCTATACTCGGCCTTGTCTCAGGATGGTAAGTTGGTGGTTGAAGATTTCCCTCTAGTGGTGTGGGGGCTGTGCTTTGGCAAAGTGGGTGGGGTTATATCCTTCCTGTTTGGCCCTGTCCGGGGGTGTCCTCGGATGGGGCCACAGTGTCTCCTGACCCCTCCTGTCTCAGCCTCCAGTATTTATGCTGCAGTAGTTTATGTGTCGGGGGCTAGGGTCAGTTTGTTTATCTGGAGTACTTCTCCTGTCCTATTCGGTGTCCTGTGTAAATCTAAGTGTGCGTTCTCTAATTCTCTCCTTCTCTCTTTCTTTCTCTCTCTCGGAGGACCTGAGCCCTAGGACCATGCCCCAGGACTACCTGACATGATGACTCCTTGCTGTCCCCAGTCCACCTGGCCATGCTGCTGCTCCAGTTTCAACTGGCCTGGGCCCTAGGACCATGTCCCAGGACTACCTGACATGAGGACTCCTTGCTGTCCCCAGTCCACCTGGCCATGCTCCTGCTCCAGTTTCAACTGTTCTGCCTTACTATTATTCAACCATGCTGGTCATTTATGAACATTTGAACATCTTGGCCACGTTCTGTTATAATCTCCACTCGGCACAGCCAGAAGAGGACTGGCCACCCCACATATGCTCTCTCTAATTCTCTCTTTCTTTCTCTCTCTCGGAGGACCTGAGCCCTAGGACCGTGCCCCAGGACTACCTGACATGATGGCTCCTTGCTGTCCCCAGTCCACCTGACTGTGCTGCTGCTCCAGTTTCAACTGTTCTGCCTTATTATTATTTGACCATGCTGGTCATTTATGAACATTTGAACATCTTGGTCATGTTCTGTTATAATCTCTACCCGGCACAGCCAGAAGTGGACTTGTCATCCCACATAGCCCGGTTCCTCTCTAGGTTTCTTCCTAGGTTTTGGCCTTTCTAGGGAGTTTTTCCTAGCCAACGTGCTTTTACACCTGCATTGTTTGCTGTTTGGGGTTTTAGGCTGGGTTTCTGTACAGCACTTTGAGATATCAGCTGATGTACGAAGGGCTATATAAATAAATTTGATTTGATTTGATTTGATTTGATTAAAGGCTGATTAACCCACTAAGTCTCTATGAGCTGATTAAAGGCTGATTTACCCACTAAGTCTCTATGAGCTGATTAAAGGCTGATTTACCCACTAAGTCTCTATGAGCTGATTAAAGGCTGATTTACCCACTTAGTCTCTATGAGCTGATTAACCCACTTAGTCTCTATGAGCTGATTAAAGGCTGATTTACCCACTAAGTCTCTATGAGCTGATTAACCCACTAAGTCTCTATGAGCTGATTAACCCACTAAGTCTCTATGAGCTGATTAAAGGCTGATTTACCCACTAAGTCTCTATGAGCTGATTAAAGGCTGATTTACCCACTAAGTCTCTATGAGCTGATTAACCCACTAAGTCTCTATGAGCTGATTAACCCACTAAGTCTCTATGAGCTGATTAAAGGCTGATTTACCCACTAAGTCTCTATGAGCTGATTAACCCACTAAGTCTCTATGAGCTGATTAAAGGCTGATTTACCCACTAAGTCTCTATGAGCTGATTAAAGGCTGATTTACCCACTAAGTCTCTATGAGCTGATTAAAGGCTGATTTACCCACTAAGTCTCTATGAGCTGATTAAAGGCTGATTTACCCACTAAGTCTCTATGAGCTGATTAAAGGCTGATTTACCCACTAAGTCTCTATGAGCTGATTAACCCACTAAGTCTCTATGAGCTGATTAAAGGCTGATTTACCCACTAAGTCTCTATGAGCTGATTAAAGGCTGATTTACCCACTAAGTCTCTATGAGCTGATTAAAGCTGATTAACCCACTAAGTCTCTATGAGCTGATTAAATCTACTGATCCACAACTCAACTGTCTTGATATTTTACTTTCCTTTTCGCCTCTATGAGTAGTTTCACATTATAGAATTTATACAGGAAGAAAACACTTCTGAACACTTCCTGTTCTTTCTTCCCTCTCTTTCTCTTCCTCTCCCTCTCTCTCTCGCCCTCCCTCTCTCTCTCTCTCTCTCTCTCCCTCCCTCTCTCTCTCTCTCTCTCCCTCCCTCTCTCTCTCCCCCTCCCTCTCTCTCTCTCTCCCTCCCTCTCTCTCTCTCTCTCTCTCTCTCCCTCCCTCCCTCTCTCTCTCTCTCTCTCTCCCTCTCTCTCTCTCTCTCTCTCTCCTCCCTCTCTCTCTCTCTCCTCCCCTCTCCTCTCTCTCTCTCTCTCTCTCTCCCTCCCTCTCCCTCTCTCTCTCCCTCTCTCTCTCTCTCTCTCCCTCCCTCTCTCTCTCTCTCTCTCCTCTCTCTCTCTCTCTCTCTCTCTCTCCCTCCCTCTCTCTCTCTCTCCCTCCCTCCCCTCTCCCCCTTACTCCAGGTGTGTAATGATGGTGCCAGAAGCAATGGTTGATAGATAGGCTACATGGACCACTGGAGAGGGGGGAGAGGGAGGAGGCGTGACAAGTGGAAAGCAGACTGAACCAGGTTTTCCTCTAGGATCCTGCCTGTGCTTAACTCTATTCCCCTGTGATAAGCATACCCATAACATGATGCAGCCTCCACTATGCTTGGAAATATGGAGAGCGGTACTCGGTAATGTTTTGTATTGGATTTGCCCTAAAAATAACACTTTGTATTCAGGACATAAAGTGATAATAAAGTTTATATAAAGTAAATATATATATATATATATATATATATATATATATATATATATATATATATATATATATATATATATATAGTAAACATAAAGTAAATATATATATATATATAGTAAATATATATATATATAAAGTAAATATATATATAGTAAACTTAAAGTAAATATATATATATATATATATATATAGTAAACATAAAGTAAATATATATAGTAAATATATATATATAAAGTAAACATAAAGTAAATATATATATATATATAAAGTAAATATATATATATATATAAACATAAAGTAAATATATATATATATATAAAGTAAACATAAAGTAAATATATATATATAGTAAACATAAAGTAAATATATATATATATAAAGTAAATATATATATAGAAAACATAAAGTAAATATATATATATATATAAAGTAAACATAAAGTAAATATATATATATATAGTAAACATAAAGTAAATATATATATATAGTAAACATAAAGTAAATATATATATATAGTAAACATAAAGTAAACCTCCCTGAAAACCTCCCTGGTCTTTGTGGTTGAATCTGTGTTTGAAATGTACTGTTTAACCGAGGGACCTTACAGATAATTGTAAGTGTGAGGTACAGAGATGAGGTAGTCATTAAAAAATCATCTTAAACACTTTTATTGCACACAGTGTGAGTCCATGCAACTTATTGTGTGACTTGTTAAGCAAATGTTTACTCCTGAATTTACACTACATGACCACAATTATGTGGACACCTGCTCGTCCAACATCTCATTCCAAAATCATGAACATTAATATGGAGTTGGACCCCTTTGCTGCTATAACAGCCTCCACTCTTCTGGGAAGGCTTTCCATTAGATGTTGGAACATTGCTTCTGTAACAGCCTCCACTCTTCTGGGAAGGCTTTCCACTAGATGTTGGAACATTGCTGCTATAACAGCCTCCTCTCTTCTGGGAAGACTTTCCACTAGATGTTGGTACATTGCTGCAGGGACTTGCTTCCATTCAGCCACAAGAACATTAGTGAGGTCGGAACTGATGTTGTGCGATTAGGCCTGGCTCGCAGTCGGCGTTCCAATTCATCCCAAAGGTGTTTGATAGGGTTGAGGTCAGTGCTCTGTGCAGGCCAGTCAAGTTCTTCCACACTGATCTCAACAAACCGTTTCTGTATGGACCTCGCTTTGTGCACGGGGGCATTGAAAAAAGAAAGGGCCTTCCCCAAACTGTTGCTACACAGTTGGAAGCACAGAATCTTCTAGAATGTCATTGCATGCTGCAGTGTTAAGGTTTCTCTTCACTGGAACTATGGGGCCTAGACCGAGCCATGAAAACCAGCTCCAGACCATTATTCCTCCTCCACCAAACTTTACAGTTGGCACTATGCATTGGGGTAGGTAGCGCGTTCTCCTGACATCCGCCAAACCCAGAATCGTCCGTGGGACTGCCAGATGGTGAAGTGTGATTCATCAGTCCAGAGAACATGTTTCCACTGCTCCAGAGTCCAATGACGCTGAGCTTTACATCCCTCCAGCCGACGGTTGGCATTGCGTATGGTGATCTTAGACTTGTCTGCGGCTGCTCAGCCTAGGAAACCCATTTCATGAAGCTCCCGACAAACAGTTCTTGTACTGACGTTGCCTCCAGAGGCAGTTTGGAACTCAGTAGTTAAGTGCTTCAGCACTCAGCGGTCCCATTCTGTGAGCTTTTGTGGCCTACCACTTGGCAACTGAGCCACTTCACAATAACAGCACTTACAGTTGACCGGGGCAGCTCTTAGCAGGGCAGAACATTGACAAACTGACTTGTTGGAAAGGTGGCATCCTATGACAGTGCCATGTTGAAAGTCACTGAGCTCTTCAGTACGGGCCATTCTACTGCCAATGTTTGTCAATTGAGATTGCATGGATGTGTGCTCGATTTGATACACCTGTCAGCAATGGTTGTGGCTGAAATAGCCAAATCCAAACCCATTCATTTGAAGGGGTACTTTTGTATATATAGTGTACTTTTGAATACTTTTGTATATATAGTGTACTTTTGAATACTTTTGTATATATAGTGTATTTAGGCAGGCCATAACAGACGAGTTTAACACTTATTGACTCAAGACATTTCAGCTTTTCATTTTCATCATTTTGTAAAACATGTAAATTAACATAATTCCTCTTTGTCATTATGGGGTATTGTGATGTCATTATGGGTATTGTGATGTCATTATGGGTATTGTGATGTCATTATGGGGTATTGTGGTGTCATTATGGGGTATTGTGGTGTCATTATGGGGTATTGTGATGTCGTTATGGGGTATTGTGATGTCATTATGGGGTATTGTGATGTCATTATGGGGTATTGTGTGTAGGCCAGTGACCCCCAAAAAAAAAAAAAAATCGCATCCAATTCGGGCTGTAATACAACAAAGTGTGTTCCAAGTCAAGGGGTGTGAAGACTTCCTGAAGACACTGTAAAGCAGGATAGATCACAACCTGTCCTCTTCATTTGATTGGTCCTTTTCCAGAGATGTGATTCATGTGGACTGCCAATAGGAACACAAAGCCAGAGAAAGACATTTAACTCAGAGATTAAAGTATTGTTATCCACGACACAATTTCCCTGTTTATAACATGACAAAATGGAAATATGTAAAAATATATATATATTTGATGAGAAGTCAATTCCCCAGTCCTCTGTGTATGACAAATACAGTACCCAGGGGAAATACTCAGAGACAACTGGAATTACCAGCAAGACCAACAACTATAACACCGTTATTCATACAAGACCCTACAACACCAACCATGACCCGGTTTATAAAGAATGATGAGTCAGAACACACCTGAGACCGTTGGTCGGGGTTTGGGGAGGGGTCCAGCACTTTACACTCACTTGATAGGAACAATGAACATGAAAGATTTGCTAGGAATCTGAGTTAGATGGGGGGGAATTCCCCTCACAGTCAGACTAGGAGAGCACCGAGAGCTCTGTGACCTCAGAACACAGTGTGGTTCTGTCCCAAATGGCACCCTTTTCACCATGTAGCGCACTACTATTGACCAGAGCCCTATGGACCCCTATGGTCCTCCCTATGGACCCCTATGGACCCCTATGGACCTCCCTATGGGCCCCTATGGTCCTCCCTATGGTCCTCCCTATGGACCCCTATGGGCCCCTATGGGCCTCCCTATGGTCCTCCCTATGGGCCCCTATGGTCCTCCCTATGGTCCTCCCTATGGTCCTCCCTATGGGCCCCTATGGTCCCCCCTATGGTCCTCCCTATGGGCCCCTATGGTCCTCCCTATGGACCTCCCTATGGACCCCTATGGGCCTCCCTATGGACCCCTATGGTCCTCCCTATGGGCCCCTATGGTCCTCCCTATGGACCCCTATGGTCCTCCCTATGGGCCCCTATGGTCCTCCCTATGGACCCCTATGGTCCTCCCTATGGACCCCTATGGTCCTCCCTATGGACCCCTATGGTCCTCCCTATGGACCCCTATGGACCCCTATGGTCCTCCCTATGGACCCCTATGGACCCCTATGGACCCCTATGGACCCCTATGGTCCTCCCTATGGACCCCTATGGTCCTCCCTATGGACCCCTATGGTCCTCCCTATGGACCCCTATGGACCCCTATGGACCCCTATGGTCCTCCCTATGGACCCCTATGGACCCCTATGGACCCCTATGGGCCTCCCTATGGACCCCTATGGTCCTCCCTATGGACCCCTATGGACCCCTATGGTCCTCCCTATGGACCCCTATGGACCCCTATGGTCCTCCCTATGGACCCCTATGGTCCTCCCTATGGACCCCTATGGTCCTCCCTATGGACCCCTATGGACCCCTATGGTCCTCCCTATGGTCCTCCCTATGGACCCCTATGGACCCCTATGGACCCCTATGGTCCTCCCTATGGACCCCTATGGACCCCTATGGACCCCTATGGTCCTCCCTATGGACCCCTATGGACCCCTATGGACCCCTATGGGCCTCCCTATGGACCCCTATGGTCCTCCCTATGGACCCCTATGGTCCTCCCTATGGACCCCTATGGACCCCTATGGACCCCTATGGTCCTCCCTATGGACCCCTATGGACCCCTATGGACCCCTATGGGCCTCCCTATGGACCCCTATGGTCCTCCCTATGGACCCCTATGGACCCCTATGGTCCTCCCTATGGACCTCCCTATGGACCCCTATGGTCCTCCCTATGGACCCCTATGGTCCTCCCTATGGACCCCTATGGACCCCTATGGTCCTCCCTATGGTCCTCCCTATGGACCCCTATGGACCCCTATGGACCCCTATGGACCCCTATGGTCCTCCCTATGGACCCCTATGGACCCCTATGGACCCCTATGGTCCTCCCTATGGACCCCTATGGACCCCTATGGACCCCTATGGGCCTCCCTATGGACCCCTATGGGCCTCCCTATGGACCCCTATGGGCCTCCCTATGGACCCCTATGGACCCCTATGGACCTCCCTATGGACCCCTATGGTCCTCCCTATGAGCGGATCCCAGCCTATAGAATAACAGCTGCACAGAGCGGATCCCAGCCTATAGAATAACAGCTGCACAGAGCCACCTATTGGCCATGGAAGGTAACAGTCTGTCTCTATACCTTAATACAGCCATCTATTGGAAGGTAACAGTCTGTCTCTACACCTTAATACAGCCATCTATTGGAAGGTAACAGTCTGTCTCTATACCTTAATACAGCCATCTATTGGCCATGGAAGGTAACAGTCTGTCTCTACACCTTAATACAGCCATCTATTGGAAGGTAACAGTCTGTCTCTACACCTTAATACAGCCACCTATTGGCCATGGAAGGTAACAGTCTGTCTCTACACCTTAATACAGCCATCTATTGGAAGGTAACAGTCTGTCTCTACACCTTAATACAGCCACCTATTGGCCATGGAAGGTAACAGTCTGTCTCTACACCTTAATACAGCCATCTATTGGAAGGTAACAGTCTGTCTCTACACCTTAATACAGCCATCTATTGGAAGGTAACAGTCTGTCTCTACACCTTAATACAGCCATCTATTGGAAGGTAACAGTCTGTCTCTATACCTTAATACAGCCATCTATTGGAAGGTAACAGTCTGTCTCTACACCTTAATACAGCCATCTATTGGAAGGTAACAGTCTGTCTCTACACCTTAATACAGCCACCTATTGGAAGGTAACAGTCTGTCTCTATACCTTAATACAGCCACCTATTGGAAGGTAACAGTCTGTCTCTACACCTTAATACAGCCATCTATTGGAAGGTAACAGTCTGTCTCTACACCTTAATACAGCCACCTATTGGAAGGTAACAGTCTGTCTCTATACCTTAATACAGCCACCTATTGGCCATGGAAGGTAACAGTCTGTCTCTACACCTTAATACAGCCACCTATTGGAAGGTAACAGTCTGTCTCTATACCTTAATACAGCCACCTATTGGAAGGTAACAGTCTGTCTCTACACCTTAATACAGCCATCTATTGGAAGGTAACAGTCTGTCTCTACACCTTAATACAGCCATCTATTGGAAGGTAACAGTCTGTCTCTATACCTTAATACAGCCATCTATTGGAAGGTAACAGTCTGTCTCTATACCTTAATACAGCCATCTATTGGAAGGTAACAGTCTGTCTCTATACCTTAATACAGCCATCTATTGGAAGGTAACAGTCTGTCTCTACACCTTAATACAGCCACCTATTGGCCATGGAAGGTAACAGTCTGTCTCTATACCTTAATACAGCCATCTATTGGAAGGTAACAGTCTGTCTCTACACCTTAATACAGCCATCTATTGGAAGGTAACAGTCTGTCTCTACACCTTAATACAGCCACCTATTGGCCATGGAAGGTAACAGTCTGTCTCTACACCTTAATACAGCCATCTATTGGAAGGTAACAGTCTGTCTCTATACCTTAATACAGCCATCTATTGGAAGGTAACAGTCTGTCTCTACACCTTAATACAGCCATCTATTGGAAGGTAACAGTCTGTCTCTACACCTTAATACAGCCATCTATTGGAAGGTAACAGTCTGTCTCTACACCTTAATACAGCCATCTATTGGAAGGTAACAGTCTGTCTCTATACCTTAATACAGCCACCTATTGGAAGGTAACAGTCTGTCTCTACACCTTAATACAGCCATCTATTGGAAGGTAACAGTCTGTCTCTACACCTTAATACAGCCACCTATTGGAAGGTAACAGTCTGTCTCTACACCTTAATACAGCCATCTATTGGAAGGTAACAGTCTGTCTCTATACCTTAATACAGCCATCTATTGGAAGGTAACAGTCTGTCTCTATACCTTAATACAGCCATCTATTGGAAGGTAACAGTCTGTCTCTATACCTTAATACAGCCATCTATTGGAAGGTAACAGTCTGTCTCTACACCTTAATACAGCCACCTATTGGCCATGGAAGGTAACAGTCTGTCTCTATACCTTAATACAGCCATCTATTGGAAGGTAACAGTCTGTCTCTACACCTTAATACAGCCATCTATTGGAAGGTAACAGTCTGTCTCTACACCTTAATACAGCCACCTATTGGCCATGGAAGGTAACAGTCTGTCTCTACACCTTAATACAGCCATCTATTGGAAGGTAACAGTCTGTCTCTATACCTTAATACAGCCATCTATTGGAAGGTAACAGTCTGTCTCTACACCTTAATACAGCCCTCTATTGGAAGGTAACAGTCTGTCTCTACACCTTAATACAGCCATCTATTGGAAGGTAACAGTCTGTCTCTACACCTTAATACAGCCATCTATTGGAAGGTAACAGTCTGTCTCTATACCTTAATACAGCCACCTATTGGAAGGTAACAGTCTGTCTCTACACCTTAATACAGCCATCTATTGGAAGGTAACAGTCTGTCTCTACACCTTAATACAGCCACCTATTGGAAGGTAACAGTCTGTCTCTACACCTTAATACAGCCATCTATTGGAAGGTAACAGTCTGTCTCTATACCTTAATACAGCCATCTATTGGAAGGTAACAGTCTGTCTCTATACCTTAATACAGCCATCTATTGGAAGGTAACAGTCTGTCTCTATACCTTAATACAGCCATCTATTGGAAGGTAACAGTCTGTCTCTACACCTTAATACAGCCACCTATTGGCCATGGAAGGTAACAGTCTGTCTCTATACCTTAATACAGCCATCTATTGGAAGGTAACAGTCTGTCTCTACACCTTAATACAGCCATCTATTGGAAGGTAACAGTCTGTCTCTACACCTTAATACAGCCACCTATTGGCCATGGAAGGTAACAGTCTGTCTCTACACCTTAATACAGCCATCTATTGGAAGGTAACAGTCTGTCTCTATACCTTAATACAGCCACCTATTGGCCATGGAAGGTAACAGTCTGTCTCTATACCTTAATACAGCCATCTATTGGAAGGTAACAGTCTGTCTCTACACCTTAATACAGCCCTCTATTGGAAGGTAACAGTCTGTCTCTACACCTTAATACAGCCATCTATTGGAAGGTAACAGTCTGTCTCTACACCTTAATACAGCCATCTATTGGAAGGTAACAGTCTGTCTCTACACCTTAATACAGCCATCTATTGGAAGGTAACAGTCTGTCTCTATACCTTAATACAGCCATCTATTGGAAGGTAACAGTCTGTCTCTACACCTTAATACAGCCACCTATTGGCCATGGAAGGTAACAGTCTGTCTCTATACCTTAATACAGCCATCTATTGGAAGGTAACAGTCTGTCTCTACACCTTAATACAGCCCTCTATTGGAAGGTAACAGTCTGTCTCTACACCTTAATACAGCCATCTATTGGAAGGTAACAGTCTGTCTCTACACCTTAATACAGCCATCTATTGGCCATGGAAGGTAACAGTCTGTCTCTACACCTTAATACAGCCATCTATTGGAAGGTAACAGTCTGTCTCTACACCTTAATACAGCCATCTATTGGCCATGGAAGGTAACAGTCTGTCTCTACACCTTAATACAGCCATCTATTGGAAGGTAACAGTCTGTCTCTACACCTTAATACAGCCATCTATTGGCCATGGAAGGTAACAGTCTGTCTCTACACCTTAATACAGCCATCTATTGGAAGGTAACAGTCTGTCTCTATACCTTAATACAGCCCTCTATTGGAAGGTAACAGTCTGTCTCTACACCTTAATACAGCCATCTATTGGAAGGTAACAGTCTGTCTCTACACCTTAATACAGCCATCTATTGGAAGGTAACAGTCTGTCTCTACACCTTAATACAGCCATCTATTGATATTAGAACTGCTGGGAATACGTGTGCGTGCGTGTGGTGTGCGTGTGGTGTGCGTGTGTGTGTCTGTGTGCGTGCGCTGTGTGCGCGTGCGCGTGTGTGTGTAGTGTGGGTGCGTGTGTGTGTGTGTGCGTGCGTGTGCATGTTGTGTGTGTGTATATGTTGTGTGTGTGCGTGTGGTGTGCGTGTGCATGTTGTGTGTGTGTATATGTTGTGTGTGTGCGTGTGCATGTTGTGTGTGTGTATATGTAGTGTGGGTGCGTGTGTGTGTGTGCGTGTGCATGTTGTGTGTGTGTATATGTTGTGCGTGTGCGTGTGTTTTCCTTTAGAGTCCCAGTCACTAAAACAGTTCCTCCTCCGTGTTGAAATCGTCTTTTAAAACATTGTGAAACAAAACAAAAAGACTCTCTTATTCTGTTGCTTTGTCCTTCAGACGATACTACGCTCTGGACCCAGTCAAAACACACAACAAAAGACACTATAACGATACTACGCTCTGGACCCAGTCAAAACACACAACAAAAGACACTATAACGATACTACGCTCTGGACCCAGTCAAAACACACAACAAAAGACACTATAACGATACTACGCTCTGGACCCAGTCAAAACATAGACACTATAACGATACTACGCTCTGGACCCAGTCAAAACACAGACACTATAACGATACTACGCTCTGGACCCAGTAAAAACACACAACAAAAGACACTATAACGATACTACGCTCTGAACCCAGTCAAAACACACAACAAAAGACACTATAACGATACTACGCTCTGGACCCAGTCAAAACACACAACAAAAGACACTATAACGATACTACGCTCTGGACCCAGTCAAAACACAAAACAAAAGACACTATAACGATACTACGCTCTGGACCCAGTCAAAACACAGACACTATAACGATACTACGCTCTGGACCCAGTCAAAACACACAACAAAAGACACTATAACGATACTACGCTCTGGACCCAGTCAAAACACACAACAAAAGACACTATAACGATACTACGCTCTGGACCCAGTCAAAACACACAACAAAAGACACTATAACGATACTACGCTCTGGACCCAGTCAAAACACACAACAAAAGTCACTATAACGATACTACTCTCTGGACCAAGTCAAAACACAGACACTATAACGATACTACGCTCTGGACCCAGTCAAAACACACAACAAAAGACACTATAACGATACTACGCTCTGGACCCAGTCAAAACACACAACAAAAGACACTATAACGATACTACGCTCTGGACCCAGTCAAAACACACAACAAAAGACACTATAACGATACTACGCTCTAGCACCCAGTCAAAAACATAGACACTATAACGATACTACGCTGTGGACCCAGTCAAAACACACAACAAAAGACACTATAACGATACTACGCTCTGGACCCAGTCAAAACACACAACAAAAGACACTATAACGATACTACACTCTGGACCCAGTCAAAACACACAACAAAAGACACTATAACGATACTACACTCTGGACCCAGTCAAAACACACAACAAAAGACACTATAACGATACTACACTCTGGACCCAGTCAAAACACACAACAAAAGACACTATAACGATACCACGCTCTGGACCCAGTCAAAACATAGACACTATAACGATACTACGCTCTGGACCCAGTCAAAACACAGACACTATAACGATACTACGCTCTGGACCCAGTCAAAACACAGACACTAACGATATTACGCTCTGGACCCAGTCAAAACACACAACAAAAGACACTATAACGATACTACGCTCTGGACCCAGTCAAAACACACAACAAAAGACACTATAACGATACTACGCTCTAGCACCCAGCCAAAAACATAGACACTAAAACAGCTGCAGGACAACCTGGGCCCCCTACCTCTTAAAGACAGGTCCAGACAACCTGGGCCCCCTACCTCTTAAAGACAGGTTCAGACAACCTGGGCCCCCTACCTCTTAAAGACAGGTTCAGACAACCTGGGCCCCCTACCTCTTCAAGACAGCACCCAGTCAAAAACATAGACACTATAAACGGCTGCAGGACAACCTGGGCCCCCTACCTCTTAAAAACAGGTTCAGACAACCTGGGCCCCCTACCTCTTAAAAACAGGTTCAGACAACCTGGGCCCCTACCTCTTAAAGACAGGTTCAGACAACCTGGGCCCCCTACCTCTTCAAGACAGCACCCAGTCAAAAACATAGACACTATAAACGGCTGCAGGACAACCTGGGCCCCCTACCTCTTTTAGACAGATCCAGACAACCTGGGCCCCCTACCTCTTAAAGACAGGTCCAGACAACCTGGGCCCCCTACCTCTTAAAGATAGGTCCAGACAACCTGGGCCCCTACCTCTTAAAGACAGGTTCAGACAACCTGGGCCCCATACCTCTTTTAGACAGGTTCAGACAACCTGGGCCCCCTACCTCTTAAAGACAGGTCCATACAACCTGGGCCCCCTACCTCTTAAAGACAGGTCCAGACAACCTGGGCCCCCTACCTCTTAAAGACAGGTCCAGACAACCTGGGCCCCCTACCTCTTAAAGACAGCAGCTGGTACTATTACTGAACCTGTGGCTCACATTTTCAACATGAGTCTCTTGACCAATTCCATACCCAGCATTTAGGAATCAGCTGATGTCCTCCCACTGCTAAAGGGTGGAGATTCCTCAGATGCTAATAAATATTGTCCTCTCTCTAAACTCCCTATCCTGGACAAAATCTATGAACCCCTAGTGAACTCCCTATCCTGGACAAAATCTATGAACCCCTAGTGAACTCTCTATCCTGGACAAAATCTATGAACCCCTAGTGAACTCCCTATCCTGGCCCAAAGTCTATGAACCCCTAGTGAACTCCCTATCCTGGACAAAGTCTATGAACCCCTAGTGAACTCTCTATCCTGGACAAAGTCTATGAATCCCTAGTGAACTCCCAGTTTAAAAAAGTCTCCATTGAAAAGCACCTACTGAGTGGGGTTCAGTCTGGCTTTAGATTGGGACACAGCACCACAACTGCAGCTATGGCAGTGGCAAACAACATCATTAATGCACTTGATAAAAAGCAACATTGTGCTGCTCTGTTTGTGGATTTATCAAAGGCCTTTGATTCAGTTGACAATGAATAGTTGTTAGCTAGACTCAGAAACAATGGGTCTCAGTGAAGGGGCAGTAAATTGGTGTAGGAATTATCTTTCTGACAGAACACAGTGTGTTATATATGCTGACAATCACAAGCGTAGCTTTCTAGAGATTAATAGAGGTGTCCCCCAGGGTTCCATTTTAGCTCCTGTGTTGTTCTCAATGTGTATTAATGATTTGGGAAACGGGATGCAACCAGCAAAGTTACATCTATATGCAGATGATACAGACATATATTAATGTGCTCCTTCTCTGGTTCAGGCTGTAGAAATTATAAAATGGCGCCGAAGAGTATGGCTAACATTTTACATTCCCGTAATAAATTGTGCTATTTTGTTCTGGGTTTTTTGTTGCGTTGTTTGTACGTAATGTTGCTGCTACCGTCTCTTATGATGAAAAATAACTTCTGTACATCAGAACTGGGATTACTCACCATGGACTGGAAGAAGCAATTTTCCTTGAACGAGTCTGATGAGAAAGAAATACCGCTCTCCCGGGAACAGACCCAGATCCCCGTCATCAGCGTGAAGAAAGACAGAGGGAAAGAGGACGCAGATCAGGCTGCCTTCTGAGAATCCGTAGACGAGCGAGTAAACTCCCATTACCATCAATTCTATTGGCTAACGTGTAATCATTGGAAAATAAAATGGATGACCTGTAATTACGATTATCCTACCAACGGGACGTTATTAAGAACTGTAATATCCTATGTTTCACTGAGTCGTGGCTGAACAACGACACTGGAGGGATTTTCGGTGCACCGGCAGAACAGAGAAGCTATACCTTATACCTAGCCTTAACCACACTGTTAACCTTATACCTAGCCTTAACCACACTGTTAACCTTATACCTAGCCTTAACCTTATACCTAGCCTTAACCACACTGTTAACCTTATACCTAGCCTTAACCACACTGTTAACCTTATACCTAGCCTTAACCTTATACCTAGCCTTAACCACACTGTTAACCTTATACCTAGCCTTAACCTTATACCTAGCCTTAACCACACTGTTAACCTTATACCTAGCCTTAACCTTATACCTAGCCTTAACCACACTGTTAACCTTATACCTAGCCTTAACCTCACTGTTAACCTTATACCTAGCCTTAACCTTATACCTAGCCTTAACCACACTGTTAACCTTATACCTAGCCTTAACCACACTGTTAACCTTATACCTAGCCTTAACCACACTGTTAACCTTATACCTAGCCTTAACCTCACTGTTAACCTTATACCTAGCCTTAACCTTATACCTAGCCTTAACCTCACTGTTAACCTTATACCTAGCCTTAACCTTATACCTAGCCTTAACCACACTGTTAACCTTATACCTAGCCTTAACCTCACTGTTAACCTTATACCTAACCTTAAACTCACTGTTAACCTTATACCTAGCCTTAACCACAATGTTAACCTTATACCTAACCCTAACCCTTATACCTAGCCTTAACCACACTGTTAACCTTATACCTAGCCTTAACCACACTGTTAACCTTATACCTAGCCTTAACCACACTGTTAACCTTATACCTAACCTTAACCTCACTGTTAACCTTATAA
>NW_025745967.1:0-10000 GCF_021184085.1 Oncorhynchus gorbuscha | reverse complement strand
CACACTAACATATATCTCCATACTGTCTGTCTCCACACTAACATATATATCCATACTGTCTGTCTCCACACTAACATATATCTCCATACTGTCTGTCTCCACACTAACATATATCTCCATACTGTCTGTCTCCACACTAACATATATCTCCATACTGTCTGTCTCCACACTAACATATATCTCCATACTGTCTGTCTCCACACTAACATATATCTCCATACTGTCTGTCTCCACACTAACATATATCTCCATACTGTCTGTCTCCACACTAACATATATCTCCATACTGTCTGTCTCCACACTAACATATATCTCCATACTGTCTGTCTCCACACTAACATATATCTCCATACTGTCTGTCTCCACACTAACATATATCTCCATACTGTCTGTCTCCACACTAACATATATCTCCATACTGTCTGTCTCCACACTAACATATATCTCCATACTGTCTGTCTCCACACTAACATATATCTCCATACTGTCTGTCTCCACACTAACATATATCTCCATACTGTCTGTCTCCACACTAACATATATCTCCATACTGTCTGTCTCCACACTAACATATATCTCCATACTGTCTGTCTCCACACTAACATATATCTCCATACTGTCTGTCTCCACACTAACATATATCTCCATACTGTCTGTCTCCACACTAACATATATCTCCATACTGTCTGTCTCCACACTAACATATATCTCCATACTGTCTGTCTCCACACTAACATATATCTCCATACTGTCTGTCTCCACACTAACATATATCTCCATACTGTCTGTCTCCACACTAACATATATCCCCATACTGCCTGTCTCCACAGGTCTCCTCACTGCAGCTCCAGGTCTATATCTTCCTATCTGAGCCACGATGAACCTTGTGAACAGCAGCCAGTGGTTCCTGACCCAGCCGTCTCCCAGCCCAGCAGGACCCAGTAAAGGACTGGGCTGTAGTAACACCTGGCAGGCAGAGACAGGCCGCATCACTCAGATGGTCATCACCGTGCTCATCTTCCTGGTGAGTCTCTAGTCTGGAGAATCATTATAGTTCAGTCTACATCAATACAGGTACTGCTGTGCAGGTTGTTCGTCCCAGCGCGCCTGATTCAATCGGCTTTAATCGAGACCATTCCATGTTGAATCAGGGGGGTTAGTGTTGGGCTGGAACAAAACCATGTTGAATCAGGGGGGTTAGTGTTGGGCTGGAACAAAACCATGCCATGTTGAATCAGGGGGGTTAGTGTTGGGCTGGAACAAAACCATGTTGAATCAGGGGGTTAGTGTTGGGCTGGAACAAAACCATGTTGAATCAGGGGGTTAGTGTTGGGCTGGAACAAAACCATGCCATGTTGAATCAGGGGGTTAGTGTTGGGCTGGAACAAAACCATGCCATGTTGAATCAGGGGGTTAGTGTTGGGCTGGAACAAAACCATGTTGAATCAGGGGGTTAGTGTTGGGCTGGAACAAAACCATGCCATGTTGAATCAGGGGGTTAGTGTTGGGCTGGAACAAAACCATGCCATGTTGAATCAGGGGGGTTAGTGTTGGGCTGGAACAAAACCATGTTGAATCAGGGGGGTTAGTGTTGGGCTGGAACAAAACCATGTTGAATCAGGGGGGTTAGTGTTGGGCTGGAACAAAACCATGTTGAATCAGGGGGTTTGTGTTGGGCTGGAACAAAACCATGTTGAATCAGGGGGTTAGTGTTGGGCTGGAACAAAACCATGTTGAATCAGGGGGTTAGTGTTGGGCTGGAACAAAACCATGTTGAATCAGGGGGGTTAGTGTTGGGCTGGAACAAAACCATGCCATGTTGAATCAGGGGGGTTAGTGTTGGGCTGGAACAAAACCATTGGCATAGCCCCAGTTCTTGAGGTTCCTGCAGTGTCTTCTGATTTATGACATCACTTCCTCTTCTCTGTCCCCAGGTGGGCGTGTCCTTGAACAGCCTAGTGGTGTATGCGTTGGCCTGGCGTGGGCGTGGCCGCCTGACAAGGCGTGGCAGCTTGGGCCAAGGGGAGACGCGCGGCGCCAGCAGCTTCCGTGTCTACGTAGTGAACCTGGCGCTGGCTGACCTGGTCCTTCTCCTCCGCACCCCTCTAATGCTGGCGTACCTGGCCCACAGCTGTAGCTGGCCCGTGGGGAAACTGGCCTGTCGCCTGGTGATATTCCTGAGAGGCCTGGGACTATACGCCGCAGCCTTCCTGCTGTGTGCCGTGGCTGTGGAGAGATGTCTGTGTCTCCTCAGGCCGGTCTGGTCCAGTCTGAAGCGTCCTCGCTGGGCAGTTCCCCTGGTGTGTGGTCTCCTCTGGGGCTGGCTGCTGCCCTGGCTACCCCTTACCTCCACACTGCCGACCTGCTGGAGATCAACGGTACTACCCAGTGTCTGGAGAGCCTGGGGTACAGCACGGGGCTGTTTGTGACTGAGACGGTGGCCGGGTTCCTCCTGCCGTTAACGGTGTTCCTGGTGAGTAACGTAGCCGTGCTGTGGACCGCCAGGCAGGCAGGAGTCGCCGGACCAACCTCTCCATCCTCCTCTTCTTCCTTTTCGGCGACTGCGAGACAGATGGCCAGGCTGTACCGGGTCCTCTTCCTCACCATGCTCCTCTTCCTGTCCTGCTGGGTCCCCTACTTTACCTGCCGCTTCCTGCGGGCGCTGGCTGTAGGGCGGCCTGAGCGGGCGGGGCTGTACCGGGCGTCGTTCACAGGGGCGTACGTCTCTCTGTTCCTGGTGTACCTGAAGAGCTCCCTGAACCCTGTCCTCTATGTGTTCGCCGCCCGAGGCCTGGGGCGAACCGTCCGCGCCTCGCTCCCTCCACCATCGAGAGAGTCTTCAACTATGACTATTCTGACTCCAGGAGTAGACGGACCCTAAGGAGGGAGGATTCACAGATCTAGTGCCCTAAAACGCCCTGTTAGGGACCCTAAGGAGGGAGGATTCACAGATCTAGTGCCCTAAAATGCCCTGTTAGGGACCCTAAGGAGGGAGGATTCACAGATCTAGTGCTCCACAGTCCTGTTAGGGACCTTGCAGTTTTACTAGCAGACTGTAGAGATCCATTGTGATCGCTGGCCAACATGAACTCAGACGTTACAGTCTTACTTCAGCCCTGTGTGGACTACATGGACTGCATTATTATAGCAATAGGCATTATCTTAGACTGGGTGACAGGCTTACTTCAGCCCTGTCTGGACTACATGTATATATTATAACTATAGGCATTATCTTAGGCTGGGTGACAGGCTTACTTCAGGCCTGTCTGGACTACATTATTAGGACTATACTGCATTATCTTAGGCTGGGTGACAGTCTTACTTCAGCCCTGTCTGGACTACATTATTAGGACTATACTGCATTATCTTAGGCTGGGTGACAGGCTTACTTCAGCCCTGTCTGGTCTACATTATTAGGACTATACTGCATTATCTTAGGCTGGGTGACAGTCTTACTTCAGCCCTGTCTGGACTACATTATTAGGACTATACTGCATTATCTTAGGCTGGGTGACAGGCTTGCTTCAGCCCAATGACGTCATTGGAGTCTTGGTGTAAAACAAGTTCGGCTACACCGCATTACACACTGCAACAATCTCTCCAATCATGAGCCCTGTCCTGGCCTGCCTCTTCAGTGATGCCTAAAACCACCAGTTCTGTGTACGGCGGCACTTTAGGAGGCCCGAGTCACAGTGGTTTCTCAAAGTCATTTTTGATTCGCCCAAAAAAAAGCATGGAACAAATGAGCCACGTTGGGCAGAACCAAGTACGACTTAGCGAGATCCTATTGGCTCGTTCTATTATCATCTGCATATTTCTGTTAGGGAACGCCTCCTCTGTGAAGTGCGCATGTGCAATTAATAAATTTGCCTTTACACTCCGAAAACAACACGATTAAAAATTAAAAATTAAAGTTTTGCAAATGTTCAAGTCTACAAACCTTAGTCTACTTTGTTCATAAGATATTCTAGTTTTGGGAACATAAAACATTATTGAAAATGTTGGCCAAAGTCCATCTCGTTCCGTCTTCTCCCATTTGCCCTCCAGTGAGCTTCCTCTCAGTCCCACATGGAAACGCCAAAGCAGATGCTTCACTTCTAAAAACCCACGGAAATATCTCATTGAAATATCTCATTGAAATATCTCATTGAAATATCTCATTGAAATATCTCATTGAAATATCTCATTGAAATATCTCATTGAAATATAAAAGGAGAAAGAGAACAAGAGCGAGGTCAGCGTGTTATTAATGTTATTGTTATGTTATTATGTTATGTTATTAATGTAGCCCACAGTGATGATGTTATTCAGAGTTATTGACCTCACAGTAAACCAGATTCGAGTCATTTACAATTCAACATGTTGATTCAAAAGCTGCACTGACAGATAACGTTAAAACTAACGTCAAGGAGTACCCAGTCTAGCTATAACGTTAAACTAACTAACATCAGGGAGTACCCAGTCTAGCTATAACGTTAAACTAACTAACATCAGGGAGTACCCAGTCTAGCTATAACGTTAAACTAACTAACATCAGGGAGTACCCAGTCTAGCTATAACGTTAAAACTAACGTCAGGGAGTAGCCAGTCTAGCTATAACGTTAAACTAACGTCAGGGAGTAGCCAGTCTAGCTATAACGTTAAACTAACGTCAAGGAGTACCCAGTCTAGCTATAACGTTAAACTAACGTCAGGGAGTACCCAGTCTAGCTATAACGTTAAACTAACGTCAAGGAGTACCCAGTCTAGCTATAACGTTAAAACTAACTAACGTCAGGGAGTACCCAGTCTAGCTATAACGTTAAACTAACTAACGTCAGGGAGTACCCAGTCTAGCTATAACGTTAAAACTAACGTCAGGGAGTACCCAGTCTAGCTATAACGTTAAACTAACGCCAGGAGTACCCAGTCTAGCTATAACGTTAAACTAACTAACATCAGGGAGTACCCAGTCTAGCTATAACGTTAAACTAACGTCAGGAGTACCCAGTCTAGCTATAACGTTAAAACTAACTAACGTCAAGGAGTACCCAGTCTAGCTATAACGTTAAAACTAACGTCAGGAGTACCCAGTCTAGCTATAACGTTAAACTAACTAACATCAGGAGTACCCAGTCTAGCTATAACGTTAAAACTAACGTCAGGGAGTACCCAGTCTAGCTATAACGTTAAACTAACTAACATCAGGGAGTACCCAGTCTAGCTATAACGTTAAAACTAACGTCAGGGAGTACCCAGTCTAGCTATAACGTTAAACTAACTAATGTCAGGGAGTACCCAGTCTAGCCATAACGTTAAACTAACTAACGTCAGGGAGTACCCAGTCTAGCTATAACGTTAAACTAACTAACGTCAGGGAGTACCCAGTCTAGCTATAACGTTAAAACTAACGTCAGGGAGTACCCAGTCTAGCTATAACGTTAAAACTAACGTCAGGGAGTACCCAGTCTAGCTATAACGTTAAACTAACTAACGTCAGGGAGTACCCAGTCTAGCCATAACGTTAAACTAACTAACGTCAGGGAGTACCCAGTCTAGCTATAACGTTAAACTAACTAACATCAGGGAGTACCCAGTCTAGCTATAATGTTAAACTAACGTCAAGGAGTACCCAGTCTAGCTATAACGTTAAACTAACTAACGTCAGGGAGTACCCAGTCTAGCTATAACGTTAAACTAACTAACGTCAGGGAGTACCCAGTCTAGCTATAACGTTAAACTAACTAACGTCAGGGAGTACCCAGTCTAGCTATAACGTTAAAACTAACGTCAAGGAGTACCCAGTCTAGCTATAACGTTAAACTAACTAACGTCAGGGAGTACCCAGTCTAGCTATAACGTTAAAACTAACGTCAGGGAGTACCCAGTCTAGCTATAACGTTAAAACTAACTAACGTCAGGGAGTACCCAGTCTAGCTATAACGTTAAACTAACTAACGTCAGGGAGTACCCAGTCTAGCTATAACGTTAAACTAACGCCAAGGAGTACCCAGTCTAGCTATAACGTTAAACTAACGTCAGGGAGTACCCAGTCTAGCTATAACGTTAAAACTAACTAACGTCAGGGAGTACCCAGTCTAGCTATAACGTTAAACTAACTAACGTCAGGAGTACCCAGTCTAGCTATAACGTTAAACTAACGCCAAGGAGTACCCAGTCTAGCTATAACGTTAAACTAACGTCAGGGAGTACCCAGTCTAGCTATAACGTTAAAACTAACTAACGTCAGGGAGTACCCAGTCTAGCTATAACGTTAAACTAACTAACGTCAGGGAGTACCCAGTCTAGTTATAACGTTAAAACTAACGCCAGGGAGTACCCAGTTTAGCTATAACGTTAAACTAACTAACGCCAGGGAGTACCCAGTCTAGCTATAACGTTAAAACTAACTAACGTCAGGGAGTACCCAGTCTAGCTATAACGTTAAACTAACTAACGTCAGGGAGTACCCAGTCTAGCTATAACGTTAAACTAACTAACATCAGGGAGTACCCAGTCTAGCTATAACGTTAAACTAACATCAGGGAGTACCCAGTCTAGCTATAACGTTAAACTAACATTAGGGACGACCAATCACGGCCGGATGTGATACAGCCTGGAATCGAGCCGAGGACTGTAGTGACGACTCTTACACAGACCAATTACTTAACCAATTACTGTTTAATCAGGTACTGTCCAAATATGTTATACATTACTGATAAAGATGACGTTAGCCACTTTTGGTACTTTTGGCAGCTTCAGCTCAATCAGCTTTCTGTTGAAAAAACTAAACTCAATAACTTTGAGTTAACATTTTTTTCCCCCAATTTATAGACGATGGACATACGCAACTGAATATGCAGCTCAACAAACACGGTTGTTTGTATTTGCAGCAGGAAGTGAATAGTTTGTGTTTACAATGATTTATCATGTCGCCATCTACATGGTAAGATGGGATGGCTGCCAACGATGGGCGCTCCTCAGCCTGTTGTGGTTCTGGATGGCCAGACTGCGCGCAAGAGAGACACTGTCATGTGGGGAAGCATACAGGGCTTATTTCAGCATGTTTTATCTTGTTACTGATACCATGTTGTGTTTTAAGGTGTTTTGACTGATTTCATGTCAATGCAAATGTATTTTTAAAAAAACAAACGTGATAACTTGCTCACCGTCGACTGTAATGATGTATTTGAAACAACAAGTGGTCATTGTGCAAATGTTGTTGTTTTTTTCCTTCCAATAAACATCGGAGACGAAATATAGTTTCCACGTTAACAATCTTAAGACATATGTTTTGGTTTGCGCGCATTTTGTTGCCAAAGCGACAGCTGGAGAACACTGGTTATTGAGGTAAATGAAGGACAAGACAGTTGAATGTTAAAATGGGAGTGAACTGCTAATATCATTAAGGAACAGAAATTATCTCAGATGTAAACAGGATTTAGTTCATATTCTCTGTGTGTGTGTCTGTTCAGAATACTCCATAATGCTGCTGTGTTCTGTACTATAGGAGATACAGGAAAGCAGAACAGAGCGAGAACATAGAGAGAAGGGGAGGCCCACACAAAGACAACATGTAGCCTGGCGGCACCAAGACAGACAGTAGTCCTTGCTGAACATTACTTCTCAAAACAAATATGCCGCGACTGCCACATCCTGTGTGTATAAACAGTGGTGAGCGATCTATCTTAAAGATATAAACGCTCATGGGAAAGAGTGCAGTAATAGGTTTGCACCTACAGTTTAATGTCTTATCTTTATGGAAGGGCTAACATCCTAGAATTGTGTGATATAACTCACAAACATTGTGAATATTTAGTTGGGGGAAAGGACGGTATGCTGGTATGTACAGGGAGGAGGGTGTTGGAGGGAGTATTTGTTTCTGTGCAACTAGTTTGATAGAAATAACATCCTGTAGCTAATTGACCTTGGAATCAGATTTATTACCACAAATATGATAAAAGCATGATTTAAGGGTGTTGGGTGCCTGCTTCTGTACATATTATCCCCCCATTAGTTAACAGTAATCTGCCCCCCCATTAGTTAACAGTAATGTGCCCCCCCCCATTAGTTAACAGTAATGTGACCCCCCATTAGTTAACAGTAATGTGACCCCCATTAGTTAACAGTAATGTGCCCCCATTAGTTAACAGTAATGCCCCCACCCCATTAGTTAACAGTAATGTGACCCCCCCCATTAGTTAACAGTAATGTGACCCCCATTAGTTAACAGTAATGTGCCCCCATTAGTTAACAGTAATGTGCCCCCATTAGTTAACAGTAATGTGCCCCCATTAGTTAACAGTAATGTGCCCCCATTAGTTAACAGTAATGTGCCCCCATTAGTTAACAGTAATGTGCCCCCATTAGTTAACAGTAATGCCCCCACCCCATTAGTTAACAGTAATGTGACCCCCATTAGTTAACAGTAATGTGCCCCCATTAGTTAACAGTAATGTGCCCCCCATTAGTTAACAGTAATGTGCCCCCATTAGTTAACAGTAATGTGCCCCCATTAGTTAACAGTAATGTGCCCCCCATTAGTTAACAGTAATGTGCCCCCATTAGTTAACAGTAATGTGCCCCCATTAGTTAACAGTAATGCCCCCCATTAGTTAACAGTAATGCCCCCCCATTAGTTAACAGTAATGTGCCCCCCATTAGTTAACAGTAATGCTCCCCCATTAGTTAACAGTAATGTGCCCCCATTAGTTAACAGTAATCTGCCCCCAACCCATTAGTTAACAGTAATCTGCCCCCATTAGTTAACAGTAATCTGCCCCCCCATTAGTTAACAGTAATGTCCCCCATTAGTTAACAGTAATGTCCCCCCCCATTAGTTAACAGTAATGCCCCCCATTAGTTAACAGTAATGTCCCCCATTAGTTAACAGTAATCTGCCCCCCCATTAGTTAACAGTAATGTGCCCCCCCATTAGTTAGCAGTAATGTGACCCCCATTAGTTAACAGTAATGTCCCCCCATTAGTTAACAGTAATGTCCCCCCCCCCATTAGTTAACAGTAATGTCCCCCCATTAGTTAACAGTAATGTGCCCCCCATTAGTTAACAGTAATGTCCCCCCTCCCATTAGTTAACAGTAATGTCCCCCCCATTAGTTAACAGTAATGTCCCCCCATTAGTTAACAGTAATGTGACCCCCATTAGTTAACAGTAATCTGCCCCCATTAGTTAACAGTAATGTGTTAACCCCCCCCATTAGTTAACAGTAATGTCCCCCATTAGTTAACAGTAATGTCCCCCCCATTAGTTAACAGTAATGTCCCCCATTAGTTAACAGTAATGTCCCCCATTAGTTAACAGTAATGTGCCCCCCCATTAGTTAACAGTAATGTCCCCCCCATTAGTTAACAGTAATGTCCCCCATTAGTTAACAGTAATGTGACCCCCATTAGTTAACAGTAATCTGCCCCCATTAGTTAACAGTAATGTCCCCCCCATTAGTTAACAGTAATCTGCCCCCATTAGTTAACAGTAATGTGCCCCCATTAGTTAGCAGTAATGTGACCCCCATTAGTTAACAGTAATGTCCCCCCCATTAGTTAACAGTAATGTCCCCCCATTAGTTAACAGTAATGTGCCCCCATTAGTTAACAGTAATGTGCCCCCCCATTAGTTAACAGTAATGTCCCCCATTAGTTAACAGTAATGTCCCCCCCATTAGTTAGCAGTAATGTGACCCCCCATTAGTTAACAGTAATCTGCCCCCATTAGTTAACAGTAATGTGCCCCCATTAGTTAACAGTAATATTAGTTAACAGTAATGTGCCCCCATTAGTTAACAGTAATGTCCCCCAGTAATGTGCCCCCATTAGTTAACAGTAATGTGCCCCCCATTAGTTAACAGTAATGTGCCCCCATTAGTTAACAGTAATGTCCCCCCATTAGTTAACAGTAATGTCCCCCATTAGTTAACAGTAATGTGCCCCCATTAGTTAACAGTAATGTCCTCCCCCATTAGTTAACAGTAATCTGCCCCCATTAGTTAACAGTAATGTGCCC